>NC_068429.1:19281838-19581838 GCF_023373465.1 Oncorhynchus keta
ACACAATTCATTATTATTCCCATACCATTACTACAGAAAATCAAGCAAATGATGCTACCCTCTGCCTATTGGCTACTTAGCTTATTCAAGACCGTCTCAAAATACCTCAAAATACCCCTTCAAGACATTAAAACCTCTTTACCTGAATCGCTTTTCAAAGATGGCTAGAAATGCACTCGTTTTGTGCTCTGGTTGTCAACAACATATCTCCCCCATTGTTGACTAGAAATTAGCAGTAACAGCAGTAGATCCATATATGCCAATGGCTATTTGCATATAAGCTCTGATTGGTTACGGTGCACAAGTCTGTGTATGGACCTGAGTTGTGCCTGTCAATGGAATAGAGTCCTACTGCAATGTGCTCTGCCTACAAGATAATTTCTTGCACATTTATTTTTTCATACTAAATCTTGAATAGTTTGTTTTGTTTCGGTATATTACAATTGATAGTGGCTAATATTGCATTGAATCGATCACAATAGCCACAGTAGAAAAGAAAGTTGAGTGAAGTTCAATCTGTCATCGGGCTGATATTTCTTCTGCACAGCAGTCTGAGGGCACATAGTTTAGAGGGAACGTTGGTGACCGTCCTCCTGAAGTACCCAGTTATGCCACTGAAAGCTAGCTATTCAGCAGTGCCAATGGAGACTCCCTGGGCTGAGGAGTGAGTTTCACAGATCTCCATCTGCTACATTCACCCCCCCCCAAACTAGCTCCACAGCAACCCCAGCACTGAGCTAAGCACAACTGCCAATGTAAAGGACATCACATGGCTTTTTTAAACAAATACCGCTGTGTCATGATGCAACTCATACCGAGGAACGAACCCAAGACCTCTGCCTCGCAAATACGTGTCCACCTTCCTGAAGCATCTTACCCAGTCGCACCACCAAAAAACTAGCCATTCAGCAGTGCAAGTGGAGACACAACAGGCTGAGGATTGAGTTTCAAAGATCCCCATCAGCTACAATAGCAAGGGGTTATTTAAACATTGCGTCAACATAGAGAGCAAGAGAGATAGAAAGACAAATAAATTAGTTAATGTTTTCAACAAGCTCTCAACAATTAGAGACTAAACCCACATAGAGGCCAAAGATTCCACTCTCGACTGCAGAGTGATATTGTGTCACTCATACTTATTCTGCATAAAAGGTATGCCGAAATCTATGTCTATATTGTGGATATTTTCAGTATAGCTTCATTTTTATTTAATAATTGTTTTATCTCTTTTGATCCGAGCTAATGTCAGGTCAGGTCACAAAAGGTCCTGGGAGGTGACTGATAATGAGGGAAGCACTTAAAAAACAGACATAATTTGGCTTCTAATGAGCTGGTTAAACTATACTGCTGCCTGGATGTGTCCTGAAACACAGACAGATTTGTTTAGCATCAACGAGGCAGAGAGAAAGAGAGAGAGAAAGAGAGAGAGAGAGAGAATGGATGAAATGAGAAGAGTGTGTAGATGAGTTGAGAGGAGAGAAAGCATAGATGAGTTGAGAGAAGAGAGAGGGTAGACGAGTTGAAAGGAGAGAGAGGGAATATGAATTGAGAGGAGAGTGAGCATAGATTAATTAAGAGAGAAATTAAGAGAGAAAGCACAGATGAGTTGAGAGAAGAGAGAGGGTCGACGAGTTGAAAGGAGAGAGAGGGAATATGAATTGAGAGGAGAGTGAGCATAGATTAATTAAGAGAGAAATTAAGAGAGAAAGCACAGATGAGTTGAGAGAAGAGAGAGGGTCGACGAGTTGAAAGGAGAAAGAGGGTAGATGAGTTGAGAGGAGAGGAGAGAAAGGGTAGATGAGTTGAGAGGAGAGAGAGCGTAGATGAGATAAGAGAGAGAGAGTAGATGAGTTGAGAGGGTAGCTGAGTTGAGAGGAGAGAGCATAGATGAGTTGAGAGAAGAGAGAGGGTCGACGAGTTGAAAGGAGAGAGAGGGAATATGAATTGAGAGGAGAGAGAGCATAGATGAATTAAGAGGAGAGAGTGCGAAGATGAGTTGAGAGGAGAGAGCATAGATGAATTGAGAAGAGAGAGAGCATAGATGAGTTGAGAGGAGAGAGCATAGATGAGTTGAGAGAAGAGAAAGCATAGATGAGTTGAGAGGAGAGAGAACGTAGATGAGGAGAGAGAAGAGAGAACGTAGATGAGGAGAGAGAGGGTAGATGCGTTGCGAGGAGAGAGAGGGTATATGAGTTGAGAGGAGAGAGCATAGATCAGTTGAGAGGAGAGAGTGTAGATGAGTTGAGATTAGAGAGAGCATAGATCAGTTGAGAGGAGAGAGAGCGTAGATGAGTTGAGAGTAGAGAGCATAGATGAGTTGAGAGGAGAGAGAGCATAGATGAGTTGAGTTGAGAGGAGAGAGAGGGTAGATGAGTTGAGAGGAGAGAGAGCATAGATGAGTTGAGGAGAGTGAGGGTAGATGAGTTGAGAGGAGAGAGAGTATATGAGTTGAGAGGAGAGAGAGTATATGAGTTGAGAGGAGAGAGAGCGTAGATGAGTTGAGAGGAGAGAGAGCGTAGATGAGTTGAGAGGAGAGAGAGCGTAGATGAGTTGAGAGGAGAGAGAGCATAGATGAGTTGAGGAGAGTGAGGGTAGATGAGTTGAAAGGACAGAGAGTGTATTTGAGTTGAGAGGAGAAAGCATAGAAGAGTTGAGAGGAGAGAGAGCATTGATGAATTAAGATGAGAGAGTGCGAAGATGAGGAGAGAGGAGAGAAAGGGTATATGAGTTGAGAGGAGAGAGAGGGTAGATGAGTTGAGAGGAGAGAGAGCACAGATGAGTTGAGAGGAGAGAGAGGGTATATGAGTTGAGAGGAGAGAGGGTATATGACTTAAGAGGACAGAGAGTGTATTTGAGTTGAGAAGAGAAAGCATAGATGAGTTGAGAGGAGAGAGAGGGTAAATGAGTTGAGAGGACAGAGAGTGTATTTGAGTTGAGAGGAGAAAGCATAGAAGAGTTGAGAGGAGAGAGAGCATTGATGAGGAGAGAGGTTAGATGAGTTGAGAGTAGAGAGAACATAGATGAGTTGAGAGGAGAGAGAGTGTTGATGAGTTAAGAGGAGAGAGAGCATAGATTAGTTGAGTGGAAAGAGAGCATAGATGAGGAGAGAGGAGAGAGAGGGTATATTAGTTGAGAGGAGAGAGAGCATAGATGAGTTGACAGGAGAGAGAGTGTTGATGAGTTGAGAGGAGAGAGCATAGATGAATTGAGAAGAGAGAGAGCATAGATGAGTTGAGAGGAGAGAGAGCATAGATTAGTTGACAGGAGAGTGAGGGTATATGAGTTGAGAGGGTATATTATTTGAGAGTTGAGAGAGCAGAGATGAGTGCGTAGATGAGTTTAGAGGGGAGACAGGGTATATGAGTTGAGGGGAAAGAGCATAGATGAATTGAGAAGAGAGAGAGCATAGATGAATTGAGAAGAGAGAGAGCATAGATGAATTTAGAAGAGAGAAAGCATTGATGAATTGAGAAGAGAGAGAGCATAGATGAGTTGAGAAGAGAGAGAGCGTAGATGAGGAGAGAGGAGAGAGAGAGGGTATATGAGTTGAGAGGAGAGAGAGCACAGATGAGTTGAGAGGAGAGAGAGGGTATATGAGTTGAGAGGAGAGAGAGCATAGATGGGTTGGGGAGAGTGAGGGTAATGAGTTGAGAGGAGAAAGCATAGATGAGTTGAGAGGAGAGAGAGGGTATATGAGTTGAGAGGAGACTAAGGGTAGATGAGTTGAGAGGAGAGAGAGCATAGATGGGTTGGGGAGAGTGAGGGTAATGAGTTGAGAGGAGAGAGGGGAGAGAGGGTATATGAGTTTAGATGAGAGAGAGGGTATATGACTTGAGAAGACAGAGAGTGTATTTGAGTTGAGAGGTGAAAGCATAGATGAGTTGAGAGGAGAGATAGGGTATATGATTTGAGAGTAGAGAGAGCAGAGATGAGAGGAGAGAAAGCATAGATGAGTTGAGTGGAAAGAGAGCATAGATGAGGAGAGAGGAGAGAGAGTGTATATTAGTTGAGAGGAGACTAAGGGTAGATGAGTTGAGAGGAGAGAGAGCATAGATGGGTTGGGGAGAGTGAGGGTAATGAGTTGAGAGGAGAGAGCATAGATGAGTTTAGAGAAGAGAGAGGTTCGGTGAATTGAAAAGAGGGAGAGGGAATATGAATTGAGAGGAGAGAGAGCATAGATGAATTAAGAGGAGAGAGTGCGAAGATGAGTTGAGAGGAGAGAGCATAGATTAATTGAGAAGAGAGAGGGCATAGATGAGTTGAGAGGAGAGATAGCATAGATGAGTTGAGAGGAGAGAGAGCGTAGATGAGTTGAGAGGGGAGAGAGGGTATGTGAGTTGAGAGGAGAGAGCATAGATGAGTTGACAGGAGAGAGAGCACATGTGAATTAAGAGGAGAGAGTGCGAAGATGAGTTGAGAGGAGAGAGCATAGATGAATTGAGAAGAGAGAGAGCATAGATGAGTTGAGAGGAGAGAGAGTATAGATTAGTTGACAGGAGAGTGAGGGTATATGAGTTGAGAGGAGAGAGAGGGTATATTATTTGAGAGTTGAGAGAGCAGAGATGAGTGCGTAGATGAGTTTAGAGGGGAGACAGGGTATATGAGTTGAGGGGAAAGAGCATAGATGAATTGAGAAGAGAGAGAGCATAGATGAATTGAGAAGAAAGAGAGCATAGATGAATTGAGAAGAGAGAGAGCATAGATGAGTTGAGAAGAGAGAGAGCGTAGATGAGGAGAGAGGAGAGAGAGGGTATATGAGTTGAGAGGAGAAAGAATAGATGAGTTGAGAGGAGAGAGAGGGTATATGAGTTGAGAGGAGACTAAGGGTAGATGAGTTGAGAGGAGAGAGAGCATAGATGGGTTGGGGAGAGTGAGGGTAATGAGTTGAGAGGAGAGAGGGTATATGAGTTTAGATGAGAGAGAGGGTATATGACTTGAGAAGACAGAGAGTGTATTTGAGTTGAGAGGAGAAAGCATAGATGAGTTGAGAGGAGAGAGAGGGTATATGACTTGAGAGGACAGAGAGTGTATTTGAGTTGAGAGGAGAAAGCATAGATGAGTTGAGAGGAGAGAGAGGGTATATGATTTGAGATGAGAGAGAGCAGAGATGAGAGGAGAGAAAGCATAGATGAGTTGAGTGGAAAGAGAGCATAGATGAGGAGAGAGAGTGTATATTAGAGAGAGGAGACTAAGGGTAGATGAGTTGAGAGGAGAGAGAGCATAGATGGTTGGGGAGAGTGAGGGTAATGAGTTGAGAGGAGAGGGCATAGATGAGTTGAGAGAGAGAGGAGAGGCATAGATGAGCTGAGAGGAGACTAAGGGTAGATGAGTAAGGGAGAGGAGAGAGCATAGATGAGTTGGGGAGAGTGAGGGTAATGAGTTGAGAGGAGAGAGAGCATAGATGGGTTGGGGAGAGTGAGGGTAATGAGTTGAGAGGAGAAAGCATAGATGAGTTGAGAGGAGAGAGAGGGTATATGAGTTGAGAGGAGACTAAGGGTAGATGAGTTGAGTGGAGAGAGAGGGTATATGAGTTGAGAGGAGAGAGAGGGTATATGAGTTGAGAGGAGAGAGAGGGTATATGAGTTGAGAGGAGAGAGAGCATAGATGGGTTGGGGAGAGTGAGGGTAATGAGTTGAGAGGAGAAAGCATAGATGAGTTGAGAGGAGAGAGAGGGTATATGAGTTGAGAGGAGACTAAGGGTAGATGAGTTGAGAGGAGAGAGCATAGATGAGTTGGGGAGAGTGAGGGTAATGAGTTGAGAGGAGAAAGCATAGATGAGTTGAAAGGAGAGAGAGGGTATATGAGTTGAGAGGAGACTAACTGTAGATGAGTTGAGAGGAGAGAGAGCATAGATGGGTAGGGGAGAGTGAGGGTAATGAGTTGAGAGGACAGAGGAGAGAGAGGGTATATGAGTTGAGAGGACAGAGAGTGTATTTGAGTTGAGAGGGGAGTGAGGGTAGATGAGTTGAGTGGAGAGAGAGCATAGATGAGTTGACAGGAGAGAGAGCGTATATGAGTTGAGAGGAGAGAGAGCATAGATGAGTTGAGAGAAGAGAGAGCATAGACGAGTTGAGAGGAGAGAGCATAGATGAGTTGAGAGAAGAGAGAGCATAGACGAGTTGAGAGGAGAGAGCATAGATGAGTTGAGAGGAGAGAGCATAGACGAGTTGAGAGGAGAGAGCATAGACGAGTTGAGAGGAGAGAGCATAGACGAGTTGAGAGGAGAGAGCATAGACGAGTTGAGAGGAGAGAGCATAGACGAGTTGAGAGGAGAGAGCATAGATCAGTTGAGAGGAGAGAGAGAGAGAGCGTAGATGAGGAGAGAGAGGGTAGATGAGTTGAGGAGAGAGGGTAGATGAGTTGAGGAGAGAGGGTAGATGAGTTGAGGAGAGAGAGGGTAGATGAGTTGAGAGGAGAAAGAGCATAGATGAGTTGAGGGGAGAGGAGAGAGAGGGTAGATGAGTTGAGAGGAGAGGAGAGAGAGCGGAGATGAGTTAAGAGAGAGAGTAGATGAGTTGAGAGGAGAGAGAGCATAGATGAGGAGAGAGGAGAGAGAGCGTAGATGAGTTGAGAGGAGAGAGAGGGTATGTGAGTTGAGAGGAGAGAGCATAGATGAGTTGACAGGAGAGAGAGCATAGATGAATTGAGAAGAGAGATCATAGATGAGTTGAGAGGAGAGAGAGCGTAGCTGAGGAGAGAGAGGGTAGATGAGTTGCCAGGAGAGAGAGCATAGAAGTATTAAGAGGAGAGAGTGCGAAGATGAGTTGAGAGGAGAGAGAGAGTAGATGAGTTGAGAGGAGAGAGAGGGTATGTGAGTTGAGAGGAGAGAGCATAGATGAGTTGACAGGAGAGAGAGCATAGATGAATTGAGAAGAGAGATCATAGATGAGTTGAGAGGAGAGAGAGCGTAGCTGAGGAGAGAGAGGGTAGATGAGTTTCCAGGAGAGAGAGGGTATATGAGTTGAGAGGAGAGAGCATAGATGAATTGACAGGACAGAGAGCATAGATGAGTTGAGAGGAGAGACAGCATATGTGAATTGAGAGGAGAGAGAGAGCATAGATGAGTTGAGAGGGTAGTTGAGTTGAGAGTAGAGAGAGCATAGATGAGTTGAGAGGAGAGAGAGCGTAAATGAGTTGAGAGGAGAGAGAGCGTAAATGAGTTGAGAAGACAGAGAGGGTATATGAGTTGAGAGGAGAGAGAGGGTATATGAGTTGAGAGGAGAGAGAGGGTATATGAGTTGAGAGGAGAGAGAGGGTATATGAGTTGAGAGGAGAGAGAGGGTATATGAGTTGAGAGGAGAGAGAGGGTATATGAGTTGAGAGGAGACTACGGGTAGATGAGTTGAGAGGAGAGAGAGCATAGATGGTTGGGGAGAGTGAGGGTAATGAGTTAAGAGGAGAGAGAGCATAGATGGGTTGGGGAGAGTGAGGGTAATGAGTTGAGAGGAGAGAGCATAGATGAGTTGAGAGGAGAGAGAGGGTATATGAGTTGAGAGGAGAAAGCATAGACGAGTTGAGAGGAGAGAGAGGGTATATGAGTTGAGAGGAGACTAAGGGTAGATGAGTTGAGAGGAGAGAGCATAGATGAGTTGGGGAGACTGAGGGTAATGAGTTGAGAGGAGAGAGAGCATAGATGGGTTGGGGAGAGTGAGGGTAATGAGTTGAGAGGAGAGAGAGCATAGATGGGTTGGGGAGAGTGAGGGTAATGAGTTGAGAGGAGAGAGAGCATAGATGGGTTGGGGAGAGTGAGGGTAATGAGTTGAGAGGAGAGAGAGCATAGATGAGTTGGGGAGAGTGAGGGTAATGCGTTGAGAGGAGAGAGAGCATAGATGGGTTGGGGAGAGTGAGGGTAATGAGTTGAGAGGAGAAAGCATAGATGAGTTGAGAGGAGAGAGAGGGTATATGAGTTGAGAGGAGACTAAGGGTAGATGAGTTGAGAGGAGAGAGCATAGATGAGTTGGGGAGAGTGAGGGTAATGAGTTGAGAGGAGAGAGAGCATAGATGGGTTGGGGAGAGTGAGGGTAATGAGTTGAGAGGAGAAAGCATAGATGAGTTGAGAGGAGAGAGAGGGTATATGAGTTGAGAGGAGACTAAGGGTAGATGAGTTGAAAGGAGAGAGAGGGTATATGAGTTGAGAGGAGAGAGGGTATATGAGTTGAGAGGAGAGAGAGGGTATATGAGTTGAGAGGAGACTAAGGGTAGATGAGTTGAGAGGAGAGAGAGCATAGATGGGTTGGGGAGAATGAGGGTAATGAGTTGAGGGGAGAAAGCATAGATGAGTTGAGAGGAGAGAGAGGGTATATGAGTTGAGAGGAGACTAACTGTAGATGAGTTGAGAGGAGAGAGAGCATAGATGGGTAGGGGAGAGTGAGGGTAATGAGTTGAGAGGACAGAGGAGAGAGAGGGTATATGAGTTGAGAGGACAGAGAGTGTATTTGAGTTGAGAGGGGAGTGAGGGTAGATGAGTTGAGAGGGGAGTGAGGGTAGATGAGTTGACAGGAGAGAGAGCGTATATGAGTTGAGAGGAGAGAGAGCATAGATGAGTTGAGAGAAGAGAGAGCATAGACGAGTTGAGAGGAGAGAGCATAGACGAGTTGAGAGGAGAGAGCATAGACGAGTTGAGAGGAGAGAGCATAGACGAGTTGAGAGGAGAGAGCATAGATCAGTTGAGAGGAGAGAGAGAGTAGATGAGTTGAGAGTGGAGAGCATAGATGAGATGAGAGGAGAGGAGAGGAGAGAGAGCGTAGATGAGGAGAGAGAGGGTAGATGAGAGTAGAGGAGAGAGGGAATAGAAGAGTTGAGAGGAGAGAGAGCATAGATGAGGAGAGAGGAGAGAGAGCGTAGATGAGTTGAGAGGAGAGAGAGGGTATGTGAGTTGAGAGGAGAGAGCATAGATGAGTTGACAGGAGAGAGAGCATAGATGAATTGAGAAGAGAGATCATAGATGAGTTGAGAGGAGAGAGAGCGTAGCTGAGGAGAGAGAGGGTAGATGAGTTGCCAGGAGAGAGAGCATAGAAGTATTAAGAGGAGAGAGTGCGAAGATGAGTTGAGAGGAGAGAGCATAGATTAATTGAGAAGAGAGAGCATAGATGAGTTGAGAGGAGAGAGAGCGTAGATGAGTTGAGAGGAGAGAGAGGGTATGTGAGTTGAGAGGAGAGAGCATAGATGAGTTGACAGGAGAGAGAGCATAGATGAATTGAGAAGAGAGATCATAGATGAGTTGAGAGGAGAGAGAGCGTAGCTGAGGAGAGATAGGGTAGAGGAGTTGCCAGGAGAGAGAGGGTATATGAGTTGAGAGGAGAGAGCATAGATGAATTGACAGGACAGAGAGCATAGATGAGTTGAGAGGAGAGACAGCATATGTGAATTGAGAGGAGAGAGAGAGCATAGATGAGTTGAGAGGGTAGGTGAGTTGAGAGTAGAGAGAGCATAGATGAGTTGAGAGGAGAGAGAGCGTAAATTAGTTGAGAAGACAGAGAGGGTATATGAGTTGAGAGGAGAGAGAGGGTATATGAGTTGAGAGGAGAGAGAGGGTATATGAGTTGAGAGGAGAGAGAGGGTATATGAGTTGAGAGGAGAGAGAGGGTATATGAGTTGAGAGGAGAGAGAGGGTATATGAGTTTAGAGGAGAGAGAGGGTATAAGAGTTGAGAGGAGAGAGAGGGTAAATGAGTTGAGAGGAGAGAGAGGGTAAATGAGTTGAGAGGAGAGAGAGGGTATATGAGTTTAGAGGAGAGAGAGGGTATATGAGTTTAGAGGAGAGAGAGGGTATAAGAGTTGAGAGGAGAGAGAGGGTAAATGAGTTGAGAGGAGAGAGAGGGTATATGAGTTTAGAGGAGAGAGAGAGTGTATATGAGTTGAAAGGAGAGAGGGTATATGAGTTTAGAGGAGAGAGAGGGTATATGAGTTTAGAGGAGAGAGAGGGGATATGAGTTGAGAGGAGAGAGAGGGGATATGAGTTGAGAGGAGAGAGAGGGGATATGAGTTGAGAGGAGAGAGAGGGGATATGAGTTGAGAGGAGAGAGAGAGGGGATATGAGTTTAGATGAGAGAGAGGGTATATGAGTTGAGAGGAGAGAGAGGGTATATGACTTGAGAGGACAGAGAGTGTATTTGAGTTGAGAGGAGAAAGCATTGATGAGTTGAGAGGAGAGAGAGGGTATATGACTCGAGAGGACAGAGAGTGTATTTGAGTTGAGAGGAGAAAGCATATATGAGTTGAGAGTAGAGAAAGGGTATATGAGTTGCGAGGAGAGAGAGCATATATAAGTTGAGAGGAGACAGCATAGATGAGTTTAGAGGAGAGAGATCCTAGATGAGTTGAAAGGAGAGAGAGGGTATATGAGTTGAGAGGAGAGAGAGTGTAAATGAGTTGAGAGGAGAGAGAGGGTATATGAGTTGAGAGGAGAGAGAGTGTAAATGAGTTGAGAGGAGAGAGAGGGTATATGGAGTTGAGAGGAGAGAGAGGTATATGAGTTTAGAGGGAGAGAGAGGGTATGAGTTGAGAGGAGAGAGAGGGTATATGAGTTGAGAGGCGAGAGAGGGTATATGAGTTTAGAGGAGAGAGAGGGTATATGAGTTTAGAGGAGAGAGAGGGTATAAGAGTTGAGAGGAGAGAGAGGGTAAATGAGTTTAGAGGACAGAGAGTGTATATGAGTTGAGAGGAGAGAGGGTATATGAGTTTAGAGGAGAGAGAGGGTATATGAGTTGAGAGGAGAGAGAGGGTATATGAGTTGAGAGGAGAGAGAGGGTATATGAGTTGAGAGGAGAGAGGGTATATGAGTTGAGAGGAGAGAGAGGGTATATGAGTTGAGAGGAGAGAGAGGGTATATGAGTTGAGAGGAGAGAGAGGGTATATGAGTTTAGAGGAGAGAGAGGGTATATGAGTTTAGAGGAGAGAGAGGGTATAAGAGTTGAGGAGAGAGAGGGTAAATGAGTTGAGAGGAGAGAGAGGGGATATGAGTTGAGGGGAGAGAGAGGGGATATGAGTTGAGGGGAGAGAGAGGGGATATGAGTTGAGAGGAGAGATAGGGTATATGAGTTTAGATGAGAGAGAGGGTATATGAGTTGAGAGGAGAGAGAGGGTATATGACTCGAGAGGACAGAGAGTGTATTTGAGTTGAGAGGAGAAAGCATATATAAGTTGAGAGGAGACAGCATAGATGAGTTTAAAGGAGAGAGATCCTAGATGAGTTGAAAGGAGAGAGATGGTATATGAGTTGAGAGTGTAAATGAGTTGAGAGGAGAGAGAGGGTATATGAGTTGAGAGGAGAGAGAGTGTAAATGAGTTGAGAGGAGAGAGAGGGTATATGAGTTGAGAGGAGAGAGAGGGTATATGAGTTTAGAGGGGAGAGAGGGTATATGAGTTGAGAGGAGAGAGAGGGTATATGAGTTTAGAGGAGAGAGAGGGTATATGAGTTGAGAGGCTAGAGAGGGTATATGAGTTTAGAGGAGAGAGGGTATATGAGTTTAGAGGAGAGAGGTATAAGAGTTTAGAGGAGAGAGGGTAAATGAGTTTAGAGGAGAGAGAGTGTATATGAGTTGAGAGGAGAGAGGGTATATGAGTTTAGAGGAGAGAGAGGTATATGAGTTGAGAGGAGAGAGAGAGGGTATATGAGTTGAGAGGAGAGAGAGGGTATATGAGTTGAGAGAGAGAGAAGGTATATGAGTTGAGAGGCGAGAGAGGGTATATGAGTTTAGAGGAGAGAGGGTATATGATTTTAGAGAGAGAGAGGGTATAAGAGTTGAGAGGAGAGAGGGTAAATGAGTTGAGAGGAGAGAGAGGGTATATGAGTTTAGAGGAGAGAGAGGGTATATGAGTTTAGAGGAGAGAGAGGGTAAATGAGTTGAGAGGGAGAGAGTGTATATGAGTTGAAAGGAGAGAGGGTATATGAGTTTAGAGGAGAGAGGGTATATGAGTTTAGGAAGAGAGAGGGTATATGAGTTGAGAGAGGGTATATGAGTTTAGAGGAGAGAGAGGGTATAAGAGTTTAGAGGAGAGAGAGGGTAAATGAGTTGAGAGGAGAGAGAGTGTATATGAGTTGAAAGGAGAGAGGGTATATGGGTTTAGAGGAGAGAGAGGGTATATGAGTTTAGAGGAGAGAGAGGGTATATGAGTTGAGAGAGGGTATATGAGTTGAGAGGAGAGAGAGGGTATATGAGTTGAGAGGAGAGAGAGGGTATATGAGTTGAGAGGAGAGAGAGGGTATATGAGTTGAGAGGAGAGAGAGGGTATATGAGTTGAGAGGGGATATGAGTTTAGAGGAGAGAGATGGTATAAGAGTTCAAATCAAATCAAATCAAATCAAATTTATTTATATAGCCCTTCGTACATCAGCTGATATCTCAAAGTGCTGTACAGAAACCCAGCCTAAAACCCCAAACAGCAAACAATGCAGGTGTAAAAAGTTGAGTTGAGAGGAGAGAGAGGGTAAATGAGTTGAGAGGAGAGAGAGAGTGTATATGAGTTGAAAGGAGAGAGGGTATATGAGTTTAGAGGAGAGAGAGGGTATATGAGTTGAGGGGAGAGAGAGGGGATATGAGTTGAGAGGAGAGATAGGGTATATGAGTTTAGATGAGAGAGAGGGTATATGACTTGAGAGGACAGAGAGTGTATTTGAGTTGAGAGGAGAGAGAGGGTATATGAGTTGAGAGGAGAGAGAGGGTATATGACTTGAGAGGACAGAGAGTGTATTTGAGTTGAGAGGAGAAAGCATTGATGAGTTGAGAGGAGAGAGAGGGTATGTGACTCGAGAGGACAGAGAGTGTATTTGAGTTGAGAGGAGAAAGCATATATGAGTTGAGAGTAGAGAAAGGGTATATGAGTTGCGAGGAGAGAGAGCATATATAAGTTGAGAGGAGACAGCATAGATGAGTTTAGAGGAGAGAGATCCTAGATGAGTTGAAAGGAGAGAGAGGGTATATGAGTTGAGAGGAGAGAGAGTGTAAATGAGTTGAGAGGAGAGAGAGGGTATATGAGTTGAGAGGAGAGAGAGGGTATGAGTTTAGATGAGAGAGAGGGTATATGAGTTGAGAGGCGAGAGAGGGTATATGAGTTTAGAGGAGAGAGAGGGTATATGAGTTTAGAGGAGAGAGAGGGTATAAGAGTTGAGAGGAGAGAGAGGGTATATGAGTTTAGAGGAGAGAGAGGGTATATGAGTTGAGAGGAGAGAGAGGGTATATGAGTTGAGAGGAGAGAGAGGGTATATGAGTTGAGAGGAGAGAGAGGGTATATGAGTTGAGAGGAGAGAGAGGGTATATGAGTTTAGAGGAGAGAGAGGGTATATGATTTTAGAGGAGAGAGAGGGTAAATGAGTTGAGAGGAGAGAGAGGGTATATGAGTTTAGAGGAGAGAGAGGGTAAATGAGTTGAGAGGAGAGAGAGTGTATATGAGTTGAAAGGAGAGAGGGTATATGAGTTTAGAGGAGAGAGAGGGTATATGAGTTTAGAAGAGAGAGAGGGTATATGAGTTGAGAGAGGGTATATGAGTTTAGAGGAGAGAGAGGGTATAAGAGTTTAGAGGAGAGAGAGGGTAAATGAGTTGAGAGGAGAGAGAGTGTATATGAGTTGAAAGGAGAGAGGGTATATGGGTTTAGAGGAGAGAGAGGGTATATGAGTTTAGAGGAGAGAGAGGGTATATGAGTTGAGAGAGGGTATATGAGTTGAGAGGAGAGAGAGGGTATATGAGTTGAGAGGAGAGAGAGGGTATATGAGTTGAGAGGAGAGAGAGGGTATATGAGTTGAGAGGAGAGAGAGGGTATATGAGTTGAGAGGAGAGAGAGGGTATATGAGTTGAGAGGGGATATGAGTTTAGAGGAGAGAGATGGTATAAGAGTTGAGAGGAGAGAGAGGGTAAATGAGTTGAGAGGAGAGAGAGAGTGTATATGAGTTGAAAGGAGAGAGGGTATATGAGTTTAGAGGAGAGAGAGGGTATATGAGTTGAGGGGAGAGAGAGGGGATATGAGTTGAGAGGAGAGATAGGGTATATGAGTTTAGATGAGAGAGAGGGTATATGACTTGAGAGGACAGAGAGTGTATTTGAGTTGAGAGGAGAGAGAGGGTATATGAGTTGAGAGGAGAGAGAGGGTATATGACTTGAGAGGACAGAGAGTGTATTTGAGTTGAGAGGAGAAAGCATTGATGAGTTGAGAGGAGAGAGAGGGTATGTGACTCGAGAGGACAGAGAGTGTATTTGAGTTGAGAGGAGAAAGCATATATGAGTTGAGAGTAGAGAAAGGGTATATGAGTTGCGAGGAGAGAGAGCATATATAAGTTGAGAGGAGACAGCATAGATGAGTTTAGAGGAGAGAGATCCTAGATGAGTTGAAAGGAGAGAGAGGGTATATGAGTTGAGAGGAGAGAGAGTGTAAATGAGTTTAGAGGAGAGAGAGGGTATATGAGTTGAGAGGAGAGAGAGGGTATGAGTTGAGAGGAGAGAGAGGGTATATGAGTTTAGATGAGAGAGAGGGTATATGAGTTGAGAGGCGAGAGAGGGTATATGAGTTTAGAGGAGAGAGAGGGTATATGAGTTGAGAGGAGAGAGAGGGTATAAGAGTTGAGAGGAGAGAGGGTATATGAGTTTAGAGGAGAGAGAGGGTATATGAGTTGAGAGGAGAGAGAGGGTATATGAGTTGAGAGGAGAGAGAGGGTATATGAGTTGAGAGGAGAGAGAGGGTATATGAGTTGAGAGGAGAGAGAGGGTATATGAGTTGAGAGGAGAGAGAGGGTATATGAGTTGAGAGGAGAGAGAGGGTATATGAGTTGAGAGGAGAGAGAGGGTATATGAGTTGAGAGGCGAGAGAGGGTATATGAGTTTAGAGGAGAGAGAGGGTATATGAGTTTAGAGGAGAGAGAGGGTATAAGAGTTGAGGAGAGAGAGGGTAAATGAGTTGAGAGGAGAGAGAGGGGATATGAGTTGAGGGGAGAGAGAGGGGATATGAGTTGAGGGGAGAGAGAGGGGATATGAGTTGAG
The DNA here is from genome assembly GCF_023373465.1 of Oncorhynchus keta. NCBI lineage: Eukaryota > Metazoa > Chordata > Actinopteri > Salmoniformes > Salmonidae > Oncorhynchus > Oncorhynchus keta. The sequence goes on from NC_068429.1 coordinate 19,296,808, forward strand.
ATGAGAGAGAGGGTATATGAGTTGAGAGGCGAGAGAGGGTATATGAGTTTAGAGGAGAGAGAGGGTATATGAGTTTAGAGGAGAGAGAGGGTATAAGAGTTGAGGAGAGAGAGGGTAAATGAGTTGAGAGGAGAGAGAGGGGATATGAGTTGAGGGGAGAGAGAGGGGATATGAGTTGAGAGGAGAGATAGGGTATATGAGTTTAGATGAGAGAGAGGGTATATGAGTTGAGAGGACAGAGAGTGTATTTGAGTTGAGAGGAGAAAGCATATATGAGTTGAGAGTAGAGAAAGGGTATATGAGTTGCGAGGAGAGAGAGCATATATAAGTTGAGAGGAGACAGCATAGATGAGTTTAGAGGAGAGAGATCCTAGATGAGTTGAAAGGAGAGGGATGGTATATGAGTTGAGAGGAGAGAGAGTGTAAATTAGTTGAGAGGAGAGAGAGCGTATATGAGTTGAGAGGAGAGAGAGTGTAAATGAGTTGAGAGGAGAGAGAGGGTATATGAGTTGAGAGGAGAGAGAGGGTATATGAGTTTAGAGGAGAGAGAGGGTATATGAGTTGAGAGGCTAGAGAGGGTATATGAGTTTAGAGGAGAGAGAGGGTATATGAGTTTAGAGGAGAGAGAGGGTATAAGAGTTTAGAGGAGAGAGAGGGTAAATGAGTTTAGAGGAGAGAGAGTGTATATGAGTTGAGAGGAGAGAGGGTATATGAGTTTAGAGGAGAGAGGGTATATGAGTTTAGAGGAGAGAGAGGGTATATGAGTTGAGAGGAGAGAGAGGGTATATGAGTTGAGAGGAGAGAGAGGGTATATGAGTTGAGAGGAGAGAGAGTGTATATGAGTTGAGAGGAGAGAGGGTATATGAGTTTAGAGGAGAGAGAGGGTATAAGAGTTGAGAGGAGAGAGAGGGTAAATGAGTTGAGAGGAGAGAGAGTGTATATGAGTTGAAAGGAGAGAGGGTATATGAGTTTAGAGGAGAGAGAGGGTATATGAGTTTAGAAGAGAGAGAGGGTATATGAGTTGAGAGAGGGTATATGAGTTTAGAGGAGAGAGAGGGTATATGAGTTTAGGGGAGAGAGAGGGTAAATGAGTTGAGAGGAGAGAGAGTGTATATGAGTTGAGGAGAGAGGGTATATGGGTTGAGAGGAGAGAGAGTGTATATGAGTTGAGAGAGGGTATATGAGTTTAGAGGAGAGAGATGGTAGGAAGAGTTGAGAGAGAGGGTAAATGAGTTGAGAGGAGAGAGAGGGTATATGAGTTTAGAGGAGAGAGAGTGTATATGAGTTGAAAGGAGAGAGGGTATATGAGTTTAGAGGAGAGGTATATGAGTTGAGGGAGAGGAGGGGATATGAGTTGAGAGGAGAGATAGGGTATATGAGTTTAGATGAGAGAGAGGGTATATGAGTTGAGGGGAGAGAGAGGGGATATGAGTTTAGAGGAGAGAGAGGGTATATGAGTTGAGGGGAGAGAGAGGGGATATGAGTTGAGAGGAGAGAGAGGGTATATGAGTTGAGGGGAGAGAGAGGGGATATGAGTTTAGAGGAGAGAGAGGGTATATGAGTTGAGGGGAGAGAGAGGGGATATGAGTTGAGAGGAGAGAGAGGGTATATGAGTTGAGAGGAGAGAGAGGGTATATGACTTGAGAGGACAGAGAGTGTATTTGAGTTGAGAGGAGAGGAGAAAGCATTGATGAGTTGAGAGGAGAGAGAGGGTATGTGACTCGAGAGGACAGAGAGTGTATTTGAGTTGAGAGGAGAAAGCATATATGAGTTGAGAGTTAGAGGAAAGGGTATATGAGTTGGAGGAGAGAGAGGTATATGAGTTGAGAGGAGACAGCATAGATGAGTTGAGAGGAGAGAGATCCTAGATGAGTTGAAAGGAGAGAGGGTATATGAGTTGAGAGGAGAGAGAGTGTAAATGAGTTGAGAGGAGAGAGAGAGTGTATATGAGTTGAGAGGAGAGAGAGGTATAAATGAGTTGAGAGGAGAGAGAGGGTATATGAGTTGAGAGGAGAGAGAGGGTATATGAGTTTAGATGAGAGAGAGGTATATGAGTTGAGAGAGAGAGAGGGTATATGAGTTTAGAGAGAGAGAAGCATATATGAGTTGAGGAGAGAGAGTATATGAGTTGAGAGGAGAGAGAGGTATATGAGTTTAGAGGAGAGAGAGGGTATGAGAGTTGAGAGGAGAGAGAGTATATGAGTTTAGAGGAGAGAGAGGGTATATGAGTTGAGAGGAGAGAGAGTGTAAATGAGTTGAGAGGAGAGAGAGGGTATATGAGTTGAGAGGAGAGAGAGGGTATATGAGTTTAGAGGAGAGAGAGTATATGAGTTGAGAGGAGAGAGAGGGTATATGAGTTGAGAGGAGAGAGAGGGTATATGAGTTTAGAGGAGAGAGAGGGTATATGAGTTGAGAGGAGAGAGAGGGTATATGAGTTTAGAGGAGAGAGAGGGTATATGAGTTGAGAGGAGAGAGAGGGTATATGAGTTGAGAGGAGAGAGAGGGTATATGAGTTGAGAGGGGATAGAGTTTAGAGGAGAGAGAGGGTATATGAGTTGAGAGGAGGAGAGAGAGAGGAGAATGAGTATAGAGGAGAGGAGGAGGTATATGAGTTGAGAGGAGAGAGGGTATATGAGTTGAGAGGAGAGAGAGGGTATATGAGTTGAGAGGAGAGAGAGGGTATATGAGTTGAGAGGAGAGATGAGGGTATAGAGAGTTGAGGGAGAGGAGAGAGAGGGTATATGAGTTGAGAGCATATAGAGAGAGAGAGGGTATATGAGTTGAGAGGAGAGAGAGGGTAGTTAGGAGAGTTGAGAGTTGAGAGAGAGAGTTGCGAGGAGAGAGCATATGAGTTATATATGAGTTGAGAGGAGATATATGAGTTTAGAGGAGGTATAAGAGTATTGAGAGGAGAGAGAGAGGGTAAGTTGAGAGGATGAGTTGAAGAGGAGAGAGAGGTATGAGGAGGAATGAGTTGAAGAGAGAGAGGGTGATATGAGTATTAGAGGAGAGAGAGGGTATGAGTTTTATGAGGGGAGAGAGAGGGATATGAGTTGAGAGAGGAGAGAGTTAGGGGTATAAGGTATATGAGTTGAGAGGAGTTTTAGGAGGAGAAGAGGGTATATGAGTTGAGAGGAGAGAAGGGTATAAGAGTTGAGGAGAGAGAGGGTAAATGAGTTGAGAGGAGGGGATATAAGGTTGAGGGGAGAGAGAGGGGATATGAGTTGAGAGGAGAGAGAGAGGGTATTTGAGTTGAGAGGAGAAAGCATATATGAGTTGAGAGTAGAGAAAGGGTATATGAGTTGCGAGGAGAGAGAGCATATATAAGTTGAGAGGAGACAGCATAGATGAGTTTAGAGGAGAGAGATCCTAGATGAGTTGAAAGGAGAGAGAGGGTATATGAGTTGAGAGGAGAGAGAGGGTATATGAGTTGAGAGGAGAGAGAGTGTAAATGAGTTGAGAGGAGAGAGAGGGTATATGAGTTGAGAGGAGAGAGAGGGTATATGAGTTTAGAGGAGAGAGAGGGTATATGAGTTGAGAGGAGAGAGAGGGTATATGAGTTTAGAGGAGAGAGAGGGTATATGAGTTGAGAGGCGAGAGAGGGTATATGAGTTTAGAGGAGAGAGAGGGTATATGAGTTTAGAGGAGAGAGAGGGTATAAGAGTTTAGAGGAGAGAGAGGGTATATGAGTTTAGAGGAGAGAGAGGGTATATGAGTTGAGAGGAGAGAGAGGGTATATGAGTTGAGAGGAGAGAGAGGGTATATGAGTTGAGAGGAGAGAGAGGGTATATGAGTTGAGAGGAGAGAGAGGGTATATGAGTTGAGAGGAGAGAGAGGGTATATGAGTTGAGAGGAGAGAGAGGGTATATGATTTGAGAGGCGAGAGAGGGTATATGAGTTTAGAGGAGAGAGAGGGTATATGAGTTTAGAGGAGAGAGAGGGTATAAGAGTTGAGGAGAGAGAGGGTAAATGAGTTGAGAGGAGAGAGAGGGGATATGAGTTGAGGGGAGAGAGAGGGGATATGAGTTGAGATAGGGTATATGAGTTTAGATGAGAGAGAGGGTATATGAGTTGAGAGGACAGAGAGTGTATTTGAGTTGAGAGGAGAAAGCATATATGAGTTGAGAGTAGAGAAAGGGTATATGAGTTGCGAGGAGAGAGAGCATATATAAGTTGAGAGGAGACAGCATAGATGAGTTTAGAGGAGAGAGATCCTAGATGAGTTGAAAGGAGAGGGATGGTATATGAGTTGAGAGGAGAGAGAGTGTAAATGAGTTGAGAGGAGAGAGAGGGTATATGAGTTGAGAGGAGAGAGAGTGTAAATGAGTTGAGAGGAGAGAGAGGGTATATGAGTTGAGAGGAGAGAGAGGGTATATGAGTTTAGAGGGGAGAGAGGGTATATGAGTTGAGAGGAGAGAGAGGGTATATGAGTTTAGAGGAGAGAGAGGGTATATGAGTTGAGAGGCTAGAGAGGGTATATGAGTTTAGAGGAGAGAGAGGGTATATGAGTTTAGAGGAGAGAGAGGGTATAAGAGTTTAGAGGAGAGAGAGGGTATAAGAGTTTAGAGGAGAGAGAGGGTAAATGAGTTGAGAGGAGAGAGAGGGTATATGAGTTGAGAGGAGAGAGAGGGTATATGAGTTGAGAGGAGAGAGAGGGTATATGAGTTGAGAGGAGAGAGAGGGTATATGAGTTGAGAGGCGAGAGAGGGTATATGAGTTTAGAGGAGAGAGAGGGTATATGAGTTTAGAGGAGAGAGAGGGTATAAGAGTTGAGAGGAGAGAGAGGGTAAAAGAGTTGAGAGGAGAGAGAGGGTATATGAGTTTAGAGGAGAGAGAGGGTATATGAGTTTAGAGGAGAGAGAGGGTAAATGAGTTGAGAGGAGAGAGAGTGTATATGAGTTGAAAGGAGAGAGGGTATATGAGTTTAGAGGAGAGAGAGGGTATATGAGTTTAGAAGAGAGAGAGGGTATATGAGTTGAGAGAGGGTATATGAGTTTAGAGGAGAGAGAGGGTATAAGAGTTTAGAGGAGAGAGAGGGTAAATGAGTTGAGAGGAGAGAGAGTGTATATGAGTTGAAAGGAGAGAGGGTATATGGGTTTAGAGGAGAGAGAGGGTATATGAGTTTAGAGGAGAGAGAGGGTATATGAGTTGAGGAGAGAGGGTATATGAGTTGAGAGGAGAGAGAGGGTATATGAGTTGAGAGGGGAGAGAGGGTATATGAGTTGAGAGGAGAGAGAGGGTATATGAGTTGAGAGGAGAGAGGGTATATGAGTTGAGAGGAGAAGAGGGTATATGAGTTGAGAGGAGAAAGGGTATATGAGTTGAGAGGAGAGAGGGGCATATATGAGTTTAGAGGAGAGAGAGGGTATGTGAGTTGAGGGGAGAGAGAGGGGATATGAGTTGAGAGGAGAGAGAGGGTATATGAGTTGAGAGGAGAGAGAGGGTAAATGAGTTTAGAGGAGAGAGAGAGTGTATATGAGTTGAAAGGAGAGAGGGTATATGAGTTTAGAGGAGAGAGAGGGTATATGAGTTGAGGGGAGAGAGAGGGGATATGAGTTGAGAGGACAGAGAGTGTATTTGAGTTTAGATGAGAGAGAGGGTATATGAGTTGAGAGGAGAGAGAGGGGATATGAGTTTAGAGGACAGAGAGTGTATTTGAGTTGAGAGGAGAAAGCATTGATGAGTTGAGAGGAGAGAGAGGGTATGTGACTCGAGAGGACAGAGAGTGTATTTGAGTTGAGAGGAGAAAGCATATATGAGTTGAGAGTAGAGAAAGGGTATATGAGTTGCGAGGAGAGAGAGCATATATAAGTTGAGAGGAGACAGCATAGATGAGTTTAGAGGAGAGAGATCCTAGATGAGTTGAAAGGAGAGAGAGGGTATATGAGTTGAGAGGAGAGAGAGTGTAAATGAGTTGAGAGGAGAGAGAGGGTATATGAGTTGAGAGGAGAGAGAGTGTAAATGAGTTGAGAGGAGAGAGAGGGTATATGAGTTGAGAGGAGAGAGAGGGTATATGAGTTTAGAGGAGAGAGAGGGTATGAGTTGAGAGGAGAGAGAGGGTATATGAGTTTAGAGGAGAGAGAGGGTATATGAGTTAGAGGAGAGAGAGTTGAAAGGAGAGAGGGTATATGAGTTTAGAGGAGAGAGAGGGTATATGAGTTGAGAGGAGAGAGAGGGTATATGAGTTGAGAGGAGAGAGAGGGTATATGAGTTGAGAGGAGAGAGAGGGTATATGAGTTGAGAGGAGAGAGAGGGTATATGAGTTGAGAGGAGAGAGAGGGTATATGAGTTGAGAGGAGAGAGAGGGTATATGAGTTGAGAGGAGAGAGAGGGTATATGAGTTGAGAGGAGAGAGAGGGTATATGAGTTGAGAGGAGAGAGAGGGTATATGAGTTGAGAGGAGAGAGAGGGTATATGAGTTGAGAGGAGAGAGAGGGTATATGAGTTTAGAGGAGAGAGAGGGTATAAGAGTTGAGGAGAGAGAGGGTATATGAGTTGAGAGGAGAGAGAGGGGATATGAGTTGAGGGGAGAGAGAGGGGATATGAGTTGAGATAGGGTATATGAGTTTAGATGAGAGAGAGGGTATATGAGTTGAGAGGACAGAGAGTGTATTTGAGTTGAGAGGAGAAAGCATATATGAGTTGAGAGTAGAGAGAAAGGGTATATGAGTTTGCGAGGAGAGAGAGCATATATAAGTTGAGAGGAGACAGCATAGATGAGTTTAGAGGGAGAGATCCTAGATGAGTTGAAAGGAGAGAGATGGTATATGAGTTGAGAGGAGAGAGAGTGTAAATGAGTTGAGAGGAGAGAGGGTATATGAGTTGAGAGGAGAGAGAGTGTAAATGAGTTGAGAGGAGAGAGGGTATATGAGTTTAGAGGAGAGAGAGGGTATATGAGTTGAGAGGAGAGAGAGGGTATATGAGTTTAGAGGAGAGAGAGGGTATATGAGTTGAGAGGCTAGAGAGGGTATATGAGTTTAGAGGAGAGAGAGGGTATATGAGTTTAGAGGAGAGAGAGGGTATAAGAGTTTAGAGGAGAGAGAGGGTAAATGAGTTTAGAGGAGAGAGAGTGTATATGAGTTGAGAGGAGAGAGGGTATATGAGTTGAGAGGAGAGAGAGGGTATATGAGTTGAGAGGAGAGAGAGGGTATATGAGTTGAGAGGAGAGAGGGATGAGTTGAGAGGAGAGAGGGTATATGAGTTGAGAGGAGAGAGGGTATATGAGTTTAGAGGAGAGAGGGTATATGAGTTTAGAGGAGAGAGAGGTATAGAGTTGAGAGGAGAGAGAGGGTTTAAATGAGTTGAGAGGAGAGAGAGGGTATATGAGTTTAGAGGAGAGAGAGGGTATATGAGTTTAGAGGAGAGAGAGGGTAAATGAGTTGAGAGGAGAGAGAGTGTATATGAGTTGAAAGGAGAGAGGGTATATGAGTTTAGAGGAGAGAGAGGGTATAAGAGTTGAGAGAGGGTATATGAGTTTAGAGGAGAGAGAGGGTATAAGAGTTTAGAGGAGAGAGAGGGTAAATGAGTTGAGAGGAGAGAGAGTGTATATGAGTTGAAAGGAGAGAGGGTATATGGGTTTAGAGGAGAGAGAGGGTATATGAGTTTAGAGGAGAGAGAGGGTATATGAGTTGAGAGAGGGTATATGAGTTGAGAGGAGAGAGGGTATATGAGTTGAGAGAGGAGAGAGAGGGTATATGAGTTGAGAGGAGAGAGAGGGTATATGAGTTGAGAGGAGAGAGAGGTATATGAGTTGAGAGGGGATATGAGTTGAGAGGAGAGAGATGAGTTATAAGAGTTGAGAGGAGAGAGAGATAAGGTAAATGAGTTGAGAGGAGAGAGAGGGTATATGAGTTTAGAGGAGAGAGAGTATATGAGTTAGGAGTTGAAAGGAGAGAGGGTATATGAGTTGAGAGAGGAGAGAGTGTATATGAGTTGAAGAGGAGAGAGAGGGTATATGAGTTGAGAGGAGAGATAGGGTATATGAGTTGAGAGGAGAGATAGGGTATATGAGTTTAGAGGAGAGAGGGTATATGAGTTTAGAGGAGAGAGAGGGTATATGAGTTGAGAGGAGAGAGAGTGTATATGAGTTGAGAGGAGAAAGCATTGATGAGTTGAGAGAGAGAGAGAGGGTATATGACTGGAGAGGAGAGAGGACAGAGAGTGTATTTGAGTTGAGAGGAGAAAGCATATATGAGTTGAGAGAGAGAAAGGGTATATGAGTTTAGAGGAGAGAGAGGGTATATAAGTTGAGAGGAGACAGCATAGATGAGTTTAGAGGAGAGAGAGATCCTAGATGAGTTGAAAGGAGAGAGAGGGTATATGAGTTTGAGAGGAGAGAGAGTGTAAATGAGTTGAGAGAGGGTATATGAGTTTAGAGGGAGAGAGGGTATATGAGTTGAGGGGAGAGAGAGTGTATATGAGTTGAGAGGAGAGATAGGGTATATGAGTTTAGAGGAGAGAGAGGGTATATGAGTTGAGAGGAGAGAGAGGGTATGATGAGTTTAGAGGAGAGAGAGGTATATGAGTTTAGAGGAGAGAGAGGGTATATGAGTTGAGAGGGATAGAAAGGGTATATGAGTTGAGAGGAGAGAGAGGGTATATGAGTTGAGGAGGAGAGAGAGGGCATATATGATGAGTTGAGAGGAGAGAGGGTATATGAGTTGAGAGAGAGAGAGAGAGGGTATGAGTTGAGAGGAGAGAGAGGGTATATGAGTTGAGAGGAGAGAGAGGGTATATGAGTTGAGAGGAGAGAGAGAGGTATATGATGAGAGTTGAGAGGAGAGAGATATGAGTTGAGAGGAGAGAGAGATGAGTTGAGAGGAGAGAGAGGTATATGAGTTGAGAGGAGAGAGAGGGTATATGAGTTTAGAGGAGAGAGGGAAGGTTGAGAGGAGAGAGAGTTGAGTTGAGGAGGAGAGAGGGATATATGAGTTTAGAGGAGAGAGAGGGTATATGAGTTGAGAGGAGAGAGAGAGGTATATGAGTTGAGAGATAGGGTATATGAGTTTAGAGGAGAGAGAGGGTATATGAGTTTAGAGAGGTATTTGAGTTGAGAGGAGAAAGCATATATGAGTTGAGAGGAGAGAGAGGGTATATGAGTTGAGAGGAGAGGTATAAGAGTTGAGAGGAGAGAGATGAGGGCTATGAGTTGAGAGGAGAGAGAGGGTATATGAGTTGAGGGGAGAGAGAGGGTATATGAGTTGATAGGAGAGAGAGGGTATATGAGTTGAGAGGAGAGAGAGGGTAAATGAGTTGAGAGGAGAGAGAGGGGATATGCGTTTAGAGGAGAGAGAGGGTATAAGAGTTGAGAGGAGAGAGAGGGTAAATGAGTTGAGAGGAGAGAGAGGGCATATGAGTTTAGAGGAGAGAGAGAGTGTATATGAGTTGAAAGGAGAGAGGGTATATGAGTTTAGAGGAGAGAGAGGGTATATGAGTTGAGGGGAGAGAGAGGGGATATGAGTTGAGAGGAGAGAGAGGGGATATGAGTTTAGATGAGAGAGAGGGTATATGAGTTGAGAGGAGAGAGAGGGTATATGAGTTGAGAGGAGAGAGAGGGTATATGAGTTTAGAGGAGAGAGAGGTATGTGGTGAGTTGAGAGGAGTAGCTCAGTTGGTAGAGCATGAGGGCTTGAGTTAGAGGAGAGGGTAGTGGGTTCGATTGAGAGGACCACCCATATAGAATGTATGCACACATGGCTGTAAGTCACTTTGGAGGAGAAAGCGTCTGCTAAATGGCATATATTATTATATTATATTTGAGAGGAGAGAGAGGGTATATGATTTGAGAGGAGAGAGAGGGATATGAGTTGAGAGGAGAGAGAGGGATATGAGTTTAGAGGAGAGAGAGGTATATGAGTTTATGAGTTGAGAGAGAGAGAGGGTATATGAGTTGAGAGGAGAGAGAGGGTATATGATTTGAGAGGAGATGAGAGGGTATATGATTTGAGAGGAGAGAGGTATATGATTTGAGAGGAGAGATTATATGAGTTGAGAGGAGAGAGGGTATATGAGTTTGATGATTTGAGAGGAGAGAGGGTATATGATTTGAGAGGGTATATGATTTGAGAGGAGAGAGAGGGTATATGATTTGAGAGGAGAGAGAGGGTATATGATTTGAGAGGAGAGAGAGGGTATATGATTTGAGAGGAGAGAGAGGGTATATGAGTTGAGAGGAGAGAGAGGGTATATGATTTGAGAGGAGAGAGAGGGTATATGAGTTGAGAGGAGAGAGAGGGTATATGAGTTTAGAGGAGAGAGAGGGTATATGAGTTGAGAGGAGAGAGACGGGATATGAGTTTAGAGGAGAGAGGGTATATGAGTTGAGAGGAGAGAGAGGGGATATGAGTTTAGAGGAGAGAGAGGGTATATGAGTTTAGAGGAGAGAGAGGGTATATGAGTTTAGAGGGAGAGAGGGTATATGAGTTTAGAGGAGAGAGATGAGGGTATATGATTTGAGAGGAGAGAGAGGGATATGAGTTTAGAGGAGAGAGCAGGGTATATGAGTTGAGAGGAGAGAGAGGGTAGATGAGTTGAGAGGAGAGAGAGAGGGTATATGAGTTTAGAGGAGAGAGAGGGTATATGAGTTTAGAGGAGAGAGAGGGTATATGATTTGAGAGGAGAGAGAGGGGATATGAGTTTAGAGGAGAGAGAGGGTATATGAGTTGAGAGGAGAGAGAGGGTATATGAGTTGAGAGGAGAGAGAGGGATATGAGTTTAGAGGAGAGAGAGGGTATATGAGTTGAGAGGAGAGAGAGGGTATATGAGTTGAGAGGAGAGAGAGGATATGATTTGAGAGGAGAGAGAGGGTATATGAGTTGAGAGGGAGAGAGGGATATGAGTTTAGAGGAGAGAGAGGGTATATGATTTGAGAGGAGAGAGAGGGGATATGAGTTTAGAGGAGAGAGAGGGTATATGATTTGAGAGGAGAGAGAGGGGATATGAGTTTAGAGGAGAGAGAGGGTATATGATTTGAGAGGAGAGATAGGGTATATGAGTTTAGATGAGAGAGAGGGTATATGAGTTGAGAGGAGAGAGAGGGTATATGAGTTGAGAGGAGAGATAGGGTATATGAGTTTAGAGGAGAGAGAGGGTATATGAGTTGAGAGGAGAGATAGGGTATATGAGTTTAGATGAGAGAGAGGGTATATGAGTTGAGAGGAGAGAGAGGGTATATGACTTGAGAGGACAGAGAGTGTATTTGAGTTGAGAGGAGAAAGCATTGATGAGTTGAGAGGAGAGAGAGGGTATATGACTCGAGAGGACAGAGAGTGTATTTGAGTTGAGAGGAGAAAGCATATATGAGTTGAGAGTAGAGAAAGGGTATATGAGTTGCGAGGAGAGAGAGCATATATAAGTTGAGAGGAGACAGCATAGATGAGTTTAGAGGAGAGAGATCCTAGATGAGTTGAAATGAGAGAGAGGGTATATGAGTTGAGAGGAGAGAGAGTGTAAATGAGTTGAGAGGAGAGAGAGGGTATATGAGTTGAGAGGAGAGAGAGTGTAAATGAGTTGAGAGGAGAGAGAGGGTATATGAGTTGAGAGGAGAGAGAGGGTATATGAGTTGAGAGGAGAGAGAGGGTAAATGAGTTGAGAGGAGAGAGAGGGTATATGAGTTTAGAGGAGAGAGAGGGTATATGAGTTTAGAGGAGAGAGAGGGTATAAGAGTTGAGAGGAGAGAGAGGGTAAATGAGTTGAGAGGAGAGAGAGTGTATATGAGTTGAAAGGAGAGAGGGTATATGAGTTTAGAGGAGAGAGAAGGTATATGAGTTGAGAGAGGGTATATGAGTTTAGAGGAGAGAGAGGGTATATGAGTTTAGAGGAGAGAGAGGGTATATGAGTTGAGAGGAGAGAGAGGGGATATGAGTTGAGAGGAGAGAGAGAGGGTATATGAGTTGAGAGGAGAGAGAGAGGGGCTATGAGTTGAGAGGAGAGAGAGGGGATATGAGTTGAGGGGAGAGAGAGGGGATATGAGTTGAGGGGAGAGAGAGGGGATATAAGTTGAGAGGAGAGATAGGGTATATGAGTTTAGATGAGAGAGAGGGTATATGAGTTGAGAGGAGAGAGAGGGTATATGAGTTGAGAGGACAGAGAGTGTATTTGAGTTGAGAGGAGAAAGCATCGATGAGTTGAGAGGAGAGAGAGGGTATATAACTTGAGAGGACAGAGAGTGTATTTGAGTTGAGAGGAGAAAGCATATATGAGTTGAGAGTAGAGAAAGGGTATATGAGTTGCGAGGAGAGAGAGCATATATAAGTTGAGAGGAGAGAGAGCATAGATGAGTTTAGAGGAGAGAGATCCTAGATGAGTTGAAAGGAGAGAGAGGGTATATGAGTTGAGAGGAGAGAGAGGGTATATGAGTTGAGAGGAGAGAGAGGGTATATGAGTTGAGAGGAGAGAGAGGGTATATGAGTTGAGAGGAGAGAGAGGGTATATGAGTTGAGAGGAGAGAGAGGGTATATGAGTTGAGAGGAGAGAGGGTATATGAGTTGAGAGGAGAGAGAGGGTATATGAGTTGAGAGGAGAGAGAGGGTATATGAGTTGAGAGGAGAGAGAGGGTATATGAGTTGAGAGGAGAGAGAGGGTATATGAGTTGAGAGGAGAGAGAGGGTATATGAGTTGAGAGGAGAGAGAGAGGGTATATGCGTTGAGAGGAGAGAGAGGGTATATGAGTTGAGAGGAGAGAGAGGGTATATGAGTTGAGAGGAGAGAGAGGGTATATGAGTTTAGAGGAGAGAGAGGTATGTGGTCCTTCTGTAGCTCAGTTGGTAGAGCATGGCGCTTGTAACGCCAGGGTAGTGGGTTCGATTCCCGGGACCACCCATACACACATGGCTGTAAGTCACTTTGGATAAAAGCGTCTGCTAAATGGCATATATTATTATATTATTATATTATATTTGAGAGGAGAGAGAGGGTATATGATTTGAGAGGAGAGAGAGGGGATATGAGTTGAGAGGAGAGAGAGGGGATATGAGTTTAGAGGAGAGAGAGGGTATATGAGTTTAGAGGAGAGAGAGGGTATATGATTTGAGAGGAGAGAGAGGGTATATGATTTGAGAGGAGAGAGAGGGTATATGATTTGAGAGGAGAGAGAGGGTATATGAGTTGAGAGGGTATATGATTTGAGAGGAGAGAGAGGGTATATGATTTGAGAGGAGAGAGAGGGTATATGATTTGAGAGGAGAGAGAGGGTATATGAGTTTAGAGGAGAGAGAGGGTATATGAGTTTAGAGGAGAGAGAGGGTATATGAGTTGAGAGGAGAGAGACGGGATATGAGTTTAGAGGAGAGAGGGTATATGAGTTTAGAGGAGAGAGACGGGATATGAGTTTAGAGGAGAGAGAGGGTATATGAGTTGAGAGGAGAGAGACGGGATATGAGTTTAGAGGAGAGAGGGTATATGAGTTGAGAGGAGAGAGAGGGGATATGAGTTTAGAGGAGAGAGAGGGTATATGAGTTTAGAGGAGAGAGAGGGTATATGAGTTTAGAGGAGAGAGAGGGTATATGAGTTGAGAGGAGAGAGAGGGTATATGAGTTTAGAGGAGAGAGAGGGTATATGAGTTTAGAGGAGAGAGAGGGTATATGAGTTTAGAGGAGAGAGAGGGTATATGAGTTTAGAGGAGAGAGAGGGTATATGAGTTTAGAGGAGAGAGAGGGTATATGATTTGAGAGGAGAGAGAGGGGATATGAGTTTAGAGGAGAGAGAGGGTATATGAGTTGAGAGGAGAGAGAGGGTATATGAGTTTAGAGGAGAGAGAGGGTATATGAGTTTAGAGGAGAGAGAGGGTATATGAGTTTAGAGGAGAGAGAGGGTATATGATTTGAGAGGAGAGAGAGGGGATATGAGTTTAGAGGAGAGAGAGGGTATATGAGTTGAGAGGAGAGAGAGGGGATATGAGTTTAGAGGAGAGAGAGGGTATATGAGTTGAGAGGAGAGAGAGGGTATATGAGTTGAGAGGAGAGAGAGGGGATATGATTTGAGAGGAGAGAGAGGGTATATGAGTTGAGAGGAGAGAGAGGGGATATGAGTTTAGAGGAGAGAGAGGGTATATGATTTGAGAGGAGAGAGAGGGGATATGAGTTTAGAGGAGAGAGAGGGTATATGAGTTGAGAGGAGAGAGAGGGGATATGAGTTTAGAGGAGAGAGAGGGTATATGAGTTGAGAGGAGAGAGAGGGTATATGAGTTGAGAGGAGAGAGAGGGGATATGATTTGAGAGGAGAGAGAGGGTATATGAGTTGAGAGGAGAGAGAGGGGATATGAGTTTAGAGGAGAGAGAGGGTATATGATTTGAGAGGAGAGAGAGGGGATATGAGTTTAGAGGAGAGAGAGGGTATATGATTTGAGAGGAGAGAGGGGATATGAGTTTAGAGGAGAGAGAGGGTATATGATTTGAGAGGAGAGAGAGGGGATATGAGTTTAGAGGAGAGAGAGGGTATATGATTTGAGAGGAGAGCGAGGGGATATGAGTTTAGAGGAGAGCGAGGGTATATGAGTTGAGAGGAGAGAGAGGGTATATGATTTGAGAGGAGAGAGAGGGGATATGAGTTTAGAGGAGAGAGAGGGTATATGAGTTGAGAGGAGAGAGAGGGTATATGATTTGAGAGGAGAGAGAGGGGATATGAGTTTAGAGGAGAGAGAGGGGATATGAGTTTAGAGGAGAGAGAGGGTATATGAGTTGAGAGGAGAGAGAGGGGATATGAGTTGAGAGGAGAGAGGGTATATGAGTTGAGAGGAGAGAGAGGGGATATGAGTTGAGAGGAGAGAGGGTATATGAGTTGAGAGGAGAGAGAGGGGATATGAGTTTAGAGGAGAGAGAGGGGATATGAGTTTAGAGGAGAGAGAGGGGATATGAGTTGAGAGGAGAGAGAGGGGATATGAGTTGAGAGGAGAGAGAGGGGATATGAGTTTAGAGGAGAGAGAGGGGATATGAGTTTAGAGGAGAGAGGGGATATGAGTTGAGAGGAGAGAGAGGGGATATGAGTTGAGAGGAGAGAGAGGGTATATGAGTTGAGAGGAGAGAGAGGGGATATGAGTTGAGAGGAGAGAGAGGGGATATGAGTTGAGAGGAGAGAGAGGGGATATGAGTTTAGAGGAGAGAGAGGGGATATGAGTTTAGAGGAGAGAGAGGGGATATGAGTTGAGAGGAGAGAGAGGGGATATGAGTTGAGAATTAGAGAGAGGGTATATGAGTTGAGAGGAGAGAGAGGGGATATGAGTTGAGAGGAGAGAGGGTATATGAGTTGAGAGGAGAGAGAGGGGATATGAGTTGAGAGGAGAGAGAGGGGATATGAGTTGAGAGGAGAGAGAGGGTATATGAGTTGAGAGGAGAGAGAGGGTATATGAGTTTAGAGGAGAGAGAGGGTATATGAGTTGAGAGGAGAGAGAGGGGATATGAGTTTAGAGGAGAGAGAGGGGATATGAGTTTAGAGGAGAGAGAGGGTATATGAGTTGAGAGGAGAGAGAGGGGATATGAGTTTAGAGGAGAGAGAGGGTATATGAGTTGAGAGGAGAGAGAGGGTATATGAGTTTAGAGGAGAGAGAGGGTATATGAGTTGAGAGGAGAGAGAGGGTATATGAGTTTAGAGGAGAGAGAGAGGGGATATGAGTTGAGAGGAGAGAGAGGGGATATGAGTTGAGAGGAGAGAGAGGGTATATGAGTTTAGAGGAGAGAGAGGGGATATGAGTTTAGAGGAGAGAGGGGGGATATGAGTTTAGAGGAGAGAGAGGGGATATGAGTTTAGAGGAGAGAGAGGGGATATGAGTTTAGAGGAGAGAGAGGGGATATGAGTTTAGAGGAGAGAGAGGGGATATGAGTTTAGAGGAGAGAGAGGGGATATGAGTTGAGAGGAGAGAGAGGGGATATGAGTTGAGAGGAGAGAGAGGGGATATGAGTTGAGAGGAGAGAGAGGGGATATGAGTTGAGAGGAGAGAGAGGGGATATGAGGAGAGAGAGGGTATATGAGTTTAGAGGAGAGAGAGGGGATATGAGTTGAGAGGAGAGAGAGGGGATATGAGTTGAGAGGAGAGAGAGGGGATATGAGTTGAGAGGAGAGAGAGGGGATATGAGTTTAGAGGAGAGAGAGGGGATATGAGTTGAGAGGAGAGAGAGGGGATATGAGTTGAGAGGAGAGAGAGGGGATATGAGTTTAGAGGAGAGAGGGGATATGAGTTGAGAGGAGAGAGAGGGGATATGAGTTGAGAGGAGAGAGGGTATATGAGTTTAGAGGAGAGAGAGGGGATATGAGTTTAGAGGAGAGAGAGGGTATATGAGTTTAGAGGAGAGAGAGGGTATATGAGTTGAGAGGAGAGAGAGGGTATATGAGTTGAGAGGAGAGAGAGGGTAAATGAGTTGAGAGGAGAGAGAGGGGATATGAGTTGAGAGGAGAGAGAGGGGATATGAGTTGAGAGGAGAGAGAGGGTATATGAGTTTAGAGGAGAGAGAGGGGATATGAGTTGAGAGGAGAGAGAGGGGATATGAGTTTAGAGGAGAGAGAGGGGATATGAGTTTAGAGGAGAGAGAGGGTATATGAGTTGAGAGGAGAGAGAGGGTATATGAGTTGAGAGGAGAGAGAGGGTATATGAGTTGAGAGGAGAAAGAGGGGATATGAGTTGAGAGGAGAGAGAGGGGATATGAGTTTAGAGGAGAGAGAGGGTATATGAGTTGAGAGGAGAGAGAGGGTATATGAGTTGAGAGGAGAGAGAGGGTATATGAGTTTAGAGGAGAGAGAGGGTATATGAGTTTAGAGGAGAGAGAGGGTATATGAGTTGAGAGGAGAGAGAGGGTATATGAGTTTAGAGGAGAGAGAGGGGATATGAGTTTAGAGGAGAGAGAGGGGATATGAGTTTAGAGGAGAGAGAGGGCTTGGATGTGTATTGCCTCTTCTCTCCTCTGGTGCGCTCCCTCAAACAGAGGTCAAAATTGTTGATGAAAGGAGTGTGATTGTGCTAAATGGTTTTAATTTTGCATAACTGTTCTGTGGGTCTGTGTTATTAAGGCGGAACATGTTGTTTTGTAGTACGTTGGAATAGACCAGATCCTGCAACCTGTGTGGATGTGTTAGGTTCTCCCCTATGGGACGTCAAGCCATCCGAGCGTCTAACTCAAACCATGTGAAAAGAGTGAAAGCATATTACCAGAAATAATACTACAAATTTGGAAGGCTTTGGCCACCTGTGCTCTTTTGCCTTTGCAGGGTCAGTCATAATGCGTGGAGGCTAGTTTTGTCAGACAAATTTAGAGACTGAGGAATGGATTTTTACCTCCAATATCCAGTCGGTGGTGCCAGAGGGAGCATTTAGCTCAATGAATGAAAGTGAAGAAGGATGTCCATCTTGATAATAGGGATATAGAATGCATTTAGATTGGTTTCCCCATCTTTCCAGACACCACGTCTTTGAGAATCTTGTTGTAATTATTTGTAACTATGGGTTGGATTGTGGGGTGGATATTAACTCCCAGGTATCTGAAGGGCACCACAGGGTATCAGGGGTTGCAATTGGATAATCTCCCATATTAATAAGAGGTAAAATAGCAGACTTGACCCAGTTGATTTAATAGCCTGGAATTAGCCTACATTCATTAAAGATTTCAAGAATATGAGGCTGTGCATTTTGGTGGGATAGAAGGATATCATCTCTATAGTGGCTTGTGAAAGTCTTCACCCCTTTGGCATTTTTCCTATTTTGTTGCCTTACAACCTGGAATTAAAATAGATTTTTTGGGGGGGTTTGTATCATTTGATTTACACAACATGCCTACCACTTTGAAGATGCAAAACATGTTTCATTGTGAAACAAACAAGAAATAATACAAAAAAACTGAAAACTTGAGCGTGCATAACTATTCACCCCCCCAAAGTCAATACATTGTAGAGCCACCTTCTGCAGCAATTACAGCTGCAAGTCTCTTGGTGTCACGCCCTGGCCATAGAGAGGTTTTTATTCTCTATTTTGGTTAGGCCAGGGTGTGACTAGGGTGGGCATTCTAGTTTCTTTATTTCTATGTTTTCTATTTCTTTGTGTTTGGCCGGGTGTGGTTCTCAATCAGGGACAGCTGTCTATCGTTGTCTCTGATTGGGAATCATACTTAGGCAGCTTTTTCCCACCTGGGTTTGTGGGTAGTTGTTTTCTGTTTAGTTTGGTTACCTTACAGAGCTGTTCATTTGACTCTTTGTTATTTTTGTTCAAAGAGTTAATAAAAAATCATGAACATGTATCACGCTGCGCTTTGGTCCACTCCTCCTCCTCCTTCTTCATCAGACGAGTGTTACACATGGTATGTCTCTGTAAGCTTGGCACATATAGCTACTGGAAAAGTCCACAGACCCACTCCAAAAGGCTTTCGGAGCCATAATTGATTCGGTGGGTTTTGTCCAACATGTCTCTGGACTTACTCACTGTCACAGTCATACTCTGGACCTAGTTTTGTCCCATGGAATAAATGTTGTGGATCTTAATGTTTTTCCTCATAATCCTGGACTCATAATCGGACCACCATTTTATTACGTTTGCAATTGCAACAAATAATCTGCTCAGACCCAACCAAGGAACATCAAAAGTCGTGCTATAAATTCACAGACAACACAAAGATTCCTTGATGTCCTTCCAGACTCCCTCTGTCTACCCAAGGATGTCAGAGGACAAATATCAGTTAACCGCCTAACTGAGGAACTCAATTTAACCTTGCGCAATACCCTAGATGCAGTTGCACCCATAAAAACTAAAAACATTTCACATAAGAAACTAGCTCCCTGGTATAAAGAAAATACCCGAGCTCTGAAGCAAGCTTCCAGAAAATTGGAACGGAAACAGTACCGTGCAGTACCGAAGAGCCCTTACTGCTGCTCGATCATCCTATTTTTCCAACTTAATTGAAGAAAATAAGAACGATCCGAAATTCCTTTTTGATACTGTCGCAAAGCTAACTAAAAAGCAGCATTCCCCAAGAGAGGATGGCTTTCACTTCAGTAGTGATACATTCATGAACTTCTTTGAGGAAAAGATCATGATTATTAGAGAGCAAATGACAGACTCCTCTTTAAATCTGCGTATTCCTTCAAAGCTCAGTTGTCCTGAGTCTGCACAACTTGTGAATGTGGTAAATTATCTTTTAATGGCATCAGACCGAGGTTCTGCATCTGTACTTGTGCTCCTAGACCTTAGTGCTGCTTTTGATACCATTGATCACCACATTCTTTTGGAGAGATTGGAAACGCAAATTGGTCTACAAGTTCAAGTTCTGGCCTGGTTTAGATCTTATCTGTCGGAAAGATATTAGTTTGTCTCTGTGAATGGTTTGTCCTCTGACAAATCAACTGTAAAGTTCGCTGTTCCTCACGGTTCCGTCTTAGGACCACTATTGTTTTCACTATACATTTTACCTCTTGGGGATGTCATTTGAAAACATAATGTTAACTTTCACTGCTATGCGGATGACACATCTGTACATTTCAATGAAACATGGTGAAGCCCCAAAATTGCCCTCGCTAGAAGCCTGTGTTTCAGACATAAGGAAGTGGATGACTGCGAACTTTCTACTTTTAAACTCGGACAAAACAGAGATGCTTATTCTAGGTCCCAAGAAACAAAGAGATCTTTTGTTGAATCTGACAATTAATCTTAATGGTTGTATAGTCATCTCAAATAAAACTGTGAAGGACCTCTGCGTTACTCTGGACCCTGATCTCTCCTTTGACGAACATATCAAGATTGTTACAAGGATAGCTTTTTTCCATCTACGTAACATTGCAAAAATCATAAACTTTCTGTCGAA
This sequence comes from Oncorhynchus keta, assembly GCF_023373465.1. NCBI lineage: Eukaryota > Metazoa > Chordata > Actinopteri > Salmoniformes > Salmonidae > Oncorhynchus > Oncorhynchus keta. Next base: position 19,316,580 of record NC_068429.1, read on the forward strand.
AAATGATGCAGAAAAATGTATCCATGCTTTTGTTACCTCTAGGTTAGACTACTGCAATGCTCTACTTTCCGGCTACCTGGATAAAGCACTAAATAAACTTCAGTTCGTGCTAAATACGGCTGCTAGAATCTTGATTATAACCAAAATATTTGATCATATTACTCCAGTGCTAGCCTCCCTACACTGGCTTCCTGTCAAGGCAAGGGCTGATTACAAGATTTTACTGCTAACCTACAAAGCATTACATGGGCTTGCTCCTACCTATCTCTCTGATTTGGTCCTGCCGTACATACCTACACGTACGCTACGGTCACAAGACGCAGGCCTCCTAATTCTCCCTAGAATTTCTAAGCAAACAGCTGGAGGCAGGGCTTTCTCCTATAGAGCTCCATTTTTATGGAATGGTCTGCCTACCCATGTGAGAGACGCAAACTCAGTCTCAACCTTTAAGTCTTTACTGAAGATTCATCTCTTCAGTGGGTCATATGATTGAGTGTAGTTTGGCCCAGGAGTGTGAAGGTGAACGGAAAGGCTCTGGAGCAACGAACCGCCGTTGCTGTCTCTGCCTGGCCGGTTCCCCTCTTTCCACTGGGATTCTCTGCCTCTAAGGGGGGGCTGAGTCACTGGCTTACTGGGGCTGAGTCACTGGCTTACTGGTGCTCTTTCATGCCGTCCATAGGAGGGGTGCGTCACTTGAGTGGGTTGAGTCACTGATGTGATCTTCCTGTCTGGGTTGCCCCCCCTGGGTTGTGCCGTGGCGGAGATCTTTGTGGGCTATACTCGGCCTTGTCTCAGGATGGTAAGTTGGTGGTTGAAGATATCCCTCTAGTGGTGTAGGGGCTGTGCTTTGGCAAAGTGGGTGGGGTTATATCCTTCCTGTTTGGCCTTGTCCGGGGGTATCATCGGATGGGGTCACAGTGTCTCCTGACCCCTCCTGTCTCCGCCTTCAGGGGGCTAGGGTCTGTTTATTTTATCTGGAGTTCTTCTCCTGTCCTAGCCGGTGTCCTGTGTGAATTTAAGTGTGCTCTCTCTAATTTTCTCTTTCTCTCTTTCTTTCTCTCTCTCAGAGGACTTGAGCCCTAGGACCATGCCTCAGGACTACCTGGCATGATGACTCCTTGCTGTCCCCAGTCCACCTGTCCAATCCAATCAGGAAGGGACTCTTATTTAGAAAGCTCTGCGTTCCTATGTGTCCCTATTGAGCAGTGAATGAGATATCAACCAGATTCCTTTTTCTATGGCTTCCCTAAATGTGTCTAGTGTCACAATACATAGTTTCAGGCTTTTATTTTGAAGAATAAGCCTGAACATCAACATTGCGTCAGTGGTCAGCTGGAGGCTGAGAGTGTTTTGTTCGTAAAATACAAATGCGGCCATTGTTTCTCTCTTTCAAACTAAGAAGCCATCTGTCCCGGTTGATATATTATCGAATAGATATTTGAAAAACACCTTGAGGATTGATTATAAACAACGTTTGCTATGTTTGTGTCCATATTATGGACCTAATTTAGATTTTTTTTTTGCCGTTGTCGTGACCACAATTTCCGGTCGTTTTCTCAGCCAAACGTGAAGAACTAACGGAGCTATTTTTGGCTATAAAAATAATTTTTCCTGGAAAAAAAAGGAACATTTGCTATCTAACTGAGAGTCTCGTAAGTGAAAACATCCGAAGCTCATCAAAGGTAAATGATTTAATTTGATTGCTTTTCTGATTTTCGTGACCAGATTGCCTGCTAGCTAGCTAGGCATAATGCTATGCTAGGCTATTAATAAACTTACACAAATGCTTGTCTTGCTTTGGCCGTAAAGCATATTTTCAAAGATGACCGGTTGATTAACAAAAGGCTAAGCTGTGTTTGAATATATTTCACTTGTGATTTCATGAATATGAATATTTTCTAGTAAGATTTTTTGTCAGTTGCGATATGCTACTTAGTGTCAGTTGATGACAATTCTCCCGGATCCGGGATGGGTAGTTCCAACAATTAATGGTGCTCCATGGGATGTTCAAAGTCTCTGATATTTTTTTATAACCCAACCCTGATTTGTACTTCTCAACAACTTTGTCCCTGACCTGTTTGGAGAGTTCCTTGGTCTTCATGGTGCCACTTGCTTGGTGGTGCCCCTTGCTTAGTGATGTTGCAGACTCTGGGGCCTTTCAGAACAGGTGTATATATACTGAGATCATGTGACAGATCATGTGACACTTAGATTGCACACAGGTGCACTTTATTTAACTAATTATGTGACTTATGAAGGTAATTGAGTCACGACTGCTGCCACTCTCCTTGTTCTGGCTTTCTAGCCATTGCCGATCCATTTGTCTTGTCTTGTTTCCATACACACCTGGTTAACATTTCTCCAATTAAGCTACTTGTATTTAACCCCCTGTTTCCCATCATGTGTTGTGTGTAATTGTTTTCATGTTAGGCTACTTGTATTTAACCCCCTGTTTCCCATCATGTGTTGTGTGTAATTGTTTTCATGTTAGCTGGTGTTAGTTTAGCGCTCTATTTTTATGTTCTGTTTTTTGAGTTTGTTTGTTTCATGTAGTGCTCTCGTTTTTGGAACTATATTAAAAGTGAACCTGTTCATTGTATCTGCTCTCCTGCACTTGACTTCGCCTCCAATACACCATCCTTACAAATTGGTTGCAGGCTTCATAGCGAAGGGGGTGAATACATTTGCACGCACCACTTTTCCGTTTTTGTTTTTTTTGTATTTTTGAAACATGTCGTTTTTTTTTTTCATTTTACTTCACCAATTTGGACTATCCAAATAAATCTATTTCAATTACAGGTCGTCATGCAACAAAATAGGAAAAACGCCAAGGGGGATGAATACTTTGCAAGGCACTGTATATACTGCAGGGAGATGTCATGTTCAATGATTGCCAATCCACTACTTACATACCAGACCATCTGGGTAAAAGACAAGGATAAGGCAAATAACAGAGGAGAGCAGACAGTCCTGCCGTGTGGGTTAGAGCAAAATGGGAGGAGCAATTGTTGCCCGTCAGGACCATCGCAGAAGATTTGGCATGGAGAAGTTCAATCATACTGTATCTATGAAGCCTTTTCCGAGACCCATATGGCGCAAGACTGTCCACAAGTACTGCCACTCGAGGCGATCTGTAGTGTGACATACAACATTAAGCAACCAAAGGAAAATGAATAAAACATGATTGTTGTGGTGTGCTAGCACTCTAACCAAGATTGTCTGGACCAATGAAGGATGCTCAGTCCTAAGAATGGGATGCAGTAGTAAAAGAAGAATCGTCTTCGAAAGGAAGTAAGCTTCCCTCTTGAACCTCCTATTATAATTGCAGAGGAATAAATATTATTTTAGATGTGTGAAAAGCATTAACCAATATGAGGCATTCATAATGTATGAGTATGGACATTCGCCCTGTGATAAAATCAACCCTTGCTAATATAGGATCAATGAATTGCCATGGATACAGGGTCTTGAAATGTCAGAATGCTGTTTAAGTGTTTCTGAATCAACGCCTGAAGCCATTTGCAGGACGCAGGGTGGCAAGGAGTACAGACTATCAATCACAAACCCAGTGGCGGTTCTAACTTGTATGGCTCCCTGGGGGAACCCCCCCTTCAGCCAACAACAAAGAAAAACACCATTCTGCACTAACTGTCATTTTTATTCAGACATTTGGAACAACACAAATAAATAATCAAAACATTTAAAACTAAATATATACAAAAATATCAAAAAGAAGTAACAAAGTCAAATAGAAACAAATTGTAGTATATAAATACAAATAAAAAGAGAATAGAATTATTAAACTATTACCCTATTGGTAAAAAATCACAAATCCTATATCACACAAATATACAATAGAATAACACTTATAAAGAAGAGAACCTGATTATTACACTATTGCACTTCAAAAGAAACACACAAACTAAATTGCACAACTAATTGCATTACTAATTGCATTAGTACTGTACAAAGTTAGAGGTGCGCTATTTGATAGATTCCCCTGCTCCCTCTACCTCGGGCTTCCAGAGGGGACCTGAGGTCAACCTACCCCCGCCCCCCTCCCCATCCCGTACTTCTGAGTGGGAGACCTTCCAGGCAGTAGCCTGCCTAGCTAACAAACTAGAATCAGGATACCCACTAGAGATTCTCATGAACACGAGTGTCACGGGACTCCTCTGAAGGTAATTGGTACCAGTTAAATGAATGGAAGTATGGAGGTAATTTTGTGCCTACCCCCAAAAAAGGGGTTAGCCAGAGCGGAATTACCGTGTACGTCAATCAACAGTTGTCGCAGTGAGATCATTAACATTCTATTGAAATGGTTACTTGCATAGTGGAGTCTTTTGTTAAGACATGTAGCTAGATAGCTAGCTAAAAAATGATCCTTAATCCCAACTCATGACATTACTACCCTGCATGAATCTGCAGGCAGCTAACCAATCAGGTTCAACGTTAGCTTGTCAACATTCGGATATAACTAGCAAAGCAAATGGCTCTGAGATACAAATAATATTACTACTTAGATCATACATGTAACGTTAGCTAGCTGACCTAACAACAGTAGTCAAGCACCCAAGCTAACTGGCTAACGTTGGCTAGCTTGCTAGCTACTTCCAGACACAAATGAGAGAACAGCTTACTCTGACCATTTTGCTCGCCATATTGAAGTTGATATTTCTATGGTGTAGTCTCTTTGTTAAGACATGTAGCTAGCTAGCTAAACAATTAACCATAATCCCAGCTCTCGACTCCATCACCTCCCTTATTACCTTCCCTATATCTGTCACTCCCCTTGGTTCTTTCCTCAGGTGTTATTGACTCTGTTTTCATGTTGGTGCGTTGTTTGTGTTTCGTGCTTATTGTTTTATTAAATCACTCACTCCCTGAAGTTGCTTCCCGACTCTCAGCGCACATCATTACAGAATAACACCTCACCTAAGGGAAGCATCAGGGAGTGTTTTTTGTGTGAGTCAGGTGGAATGACGTCTGGTCCGGGAGCCGCTACAGGCTTTCATGCCTCAGCCTGATCACCAGGTTCCCCTGCCTCAGACGGTCTGTCAGGTTCCCGCGTCCCAGCCGGCTACAGGTTCCCGCGTATCAGCGGGGGTGACTGGTTCGCTCCTGATCCCCGAGATCGTGCTTTTGGCTGGCTTCCTGCGGCTGTAGCCGAGCGTTGGGGAGGGGGTACTGTCACGTGTGCTCCCTCTCTGGCCTCTAGGTCACCAGGCTGCTTGTTATGGGGCACACCTGTCACCATCGTTACGTGCACCTGCGTGTTCTCAGACTCACCTGGACTCCATCACCTCCCTTATTACCTTCCCTATATCTGTCACTCCCCTTGGTTCTTTCCTCAGGTGTTATTGACTCTGTTTTCATGTTGGTGCGTTGTTTGTGTTTCGTTTTATTTATTAAAACACTCACTCCCTGAACTTGCTTCCCGACTCAGCACACTCGTTACAGGTCCACTTTTGGCTATAACGAGTGTCAATGTTTGTAATAAAGGCCCACCTTGGGCTACATGCACTGAGCCCATGGGTTTTTGCCCATGGGAAAGTAATTGGCCCCTAATTGCTGGCCCTGTGCTGGCAGCCCTTATTCAGTCCCAAGTAAGTGTGGGCAGCTCAGTACCAGCCCACAAGAAGACCTTATGTTATTTGGCCTGCCCTTGTTGAGCCCATTACGGTCCAAATGAAAGTTTGATGGCCTGGTGATGAATTCCTAAATATTACCCGCATTCTACCCAAACAGCTGCAGTAAACCTGTTAATTCTGCAGGTATAACATATCTATTTTTAAAATGTAAAACAAAAATTAAATACCACAACATGTTCAAATTCAATAGATTTTGTCAATTTAAAAAACAGTTAAGTACCTCAGGGTCTGAATGGAGTCTTTGATTAATATCCAGTAAAAAAAAAAAAATTAAAGGGCAAGATTTTCTAACAATTGGCTAATATAATTAAGTTAATATACAATCGTTTTTCAGATAAATAACAAGCATAACCATAAGGGCACAGGGCGAGACCCAGATGCAGACACGGGAGGCAGATGGTTTGAGTCTGATATTTATTTGTATCCAAGGGGCAGGCAAGAGAACGGTCGTGGACAGGCAAAAGATCATAACAAGGTCAGAGTCTGGGAGGTAAAGAGTGGCTCGAGGTCAGGGCAGGCAGTATGGTCAGGCAGGGTGGTTCAGAGTCAAGGCATGCAAGAGTCAAAACCAGGACGACTAGCAAAAAACAGAGAAGAGGAAAAAGCAGGCGCACGGAGTAGCACGCTGGCTGACTTGACAAAACAAGACGAATTAGACAGAAAACACAGGTGTAAATACCCAGGGGATAATGGGGAAGATGGGTGACACCTGGAGGGGGTGGAGACAAGCATAATGACAGGTGAAACAGATCAGTGTGTGACAATAACATTCTGAGTATTTAAGTATATAAGACTGGAATGGAGTCTGGCTTAAAAGTACAATCAAATATTAATTAAGAAAGTGTGCTTTCAAATTAAGTTTACAAAATGCACAACATTGACATCATATTACATAACATGAACATTTCATGGTTTAAATATACAGACACACCACAGACAATTACAAACATATCAGCCACTGGACAGAAGGTATGATTCTCATGTATAGTCTGTCCAGCAACTGTGAGAGCTGACAGAGAGTTTCTCAGGCTGTGTTCGCATCAGAAAAAGCTGAGGTTGACTGTGGGTATGAGGTTTCAGGTATGACCCAAATGCAGAAAGTGTTGAAGAAACAAAAGTTTATTTCTAGTACAGAGGCAGGAAAACAACAGGTCGAAGGCAGGTAGAGGTCAGTAATCCAGAGAGGGCACAAAAGCTCCAGAAAAGCAGGCAGTCTCAGGGCATAATGGTCAAAACCGGGAAGGACTAGGATTCAGGAGTAAGAACATACAGGAGCAGGGGAACAAATGCTGGTAGGTTTCACGAAACAAAACATTACACAAAGCCCTTTGTCTCCTGGAAAAGAAAAGAGACATGGGCTGAACTCTGGACACACGGAAGCTGGGGTGTATATGGAGGGTACGGGGCAACAGAAGACGAACAGCAGAGGGGATAATGACCTTGGAGATGGGAAAATGGCCGATAAACCGGGAGGAGAGTTTGCGGGATACATCGGAGGCGAGGTGGAATCCTTGGACAGGCGAGTGAAATCAAATCTCCTCGCCTTCCTTCGTTCCCGTAGTCGCCCATCGATAGGAATGGTCAAGGCGATGAGTGAGTCGAGATCCGTCGTTAGTTCCCAGGCTGCAAGCTCGTGGAGACACGGTCATTGTGGTAACTTATGAAAGTTAGATACCAATCGCCATATAAAGTCCAAAGAAGAAAACGCCTGGAAAGAGGAGAGTAGAGGACCTTGTGCATTTCAGGTAAATTAACAACTCAAAGTTTGTATCCAAGGACAAATTAGCTAGCATCAGCAAGCTAGCTAAACAGGACACATTAGCTAGCAACTGCAAGCTAGCTAGCTAAATTCCCATAAATGTTTAATGCTTTTCCACCTGTCCCCAAATTAATAGAATTGGTTTGTCAGAGTTTGTTTTGTTATTTTAACCTGCGTGCATTGATCGCGTTTGGTGTGGGGGAACAAAATCAATTTGCACACGATGGCGCACGTGCTTGGCCGGTTTGGGTACGGTGTAAGTCTTAAATAATTTTACACACACATTCTGTGCCTGTATTTAGTTTTCATCCTAGTGAGGGCCAAGAATCCACTCTCACATAGGTATGTAGTTGCAAAGGGCATCAGTATCTTAACAGCGCAATTTGCCAAGGCAGGATACTCTGAGTGCAGTCCAATCCAGAAATCTGGCAATGGCTACTGATTAAATTCAATTTTCACAGAACCGATTGTTGCAATTTCGATGAAGATCTCTTGTTCGGGGCATGAAAGGGAAAATTAATCCAATTGTTTGTGTCATCCATTTCGGGAAAGTACCTGCATAATTGCGCTCCCAACTCACTCAGGTGCTTCGCTATATCACATTTGACATTGTCCATATGCTTGAGTTAATTTGCACACAAAACATCATACAATGATGAAAAGACCTGTGTGTTGTCCTTGCAGACAGAGAAGAGCTGCAACTTCTTAATCATAGCCTCAATTTTGTCCCACACATTGAATATAGTTGAGGAGAGTCCCTGTAATCCTAGATTATGATCATTCAGCCGAGAATGTGTGAGAAACTTGTCATCATGCAAGTGGTCAGACAAGTGAAAACCATGGTCAGTAAAGAACTTTAAGCTTGTCGCTCAATTTAAAAAAATATGTCAATACTTTGCCCCTTGATAACCAGCGCACTTCTGTATGTTGTAAAATCGTTACATGGTCGCTGCCCATGTCATTGGATAGTGGAGAAAATACAGGAGAGTTCAGGGGCCTTGCTTTAACAAAGTTAACCATTTCATTGTAGAGTCCAAAACGCCGGAGAGTTTTGACTGTGTGATATTAGATTGCTTCTTGTGTAAATATTTTATGTCTGGATTTTAATGATTTGTAAGCTGTCAGGAATTCCTTTGGCAGCAAGAGCTTCTCGGTGGATTCTGCAGTGTACCCAAGTGGCGTTGGGATGAACTGCTTGCACTCGCGTTACCACTCAACTATGTCTCCCCGTCATGGCTTTTGCGCCATCAGTACAGATACCAACACATCTAGACCACTAAAGTCCATTTGATGTCACAATGCTGTCCAGTACTTTAAAATATCCTCTCCTGTTGTCCTGGTTTCCAGTGGTTTGCAGAAGAGGATGTCTTCCTTAATTGGCCCTGCATAAACATAACGGACATATACCACGTCTGTTGACTCATCCAGCTGTAAAGCATAGAATTCACTGGCTTGTATGCGAAGCAGTAATTGTTTCAAAACATCTCCTGCCATGTCACTGATGCGTTGTGAAACAGTGTTGTTTGATGAAGACATTGTCTGTATAGTTTTTTTTACCTTTTTCCCCCAGCATTGTTCCAGCCATATCCGTGGCAGCAGAAATAATTAAGTCCTCCACAATAGTATGGGGCTTGAATGTCCTAGCTACTAGGTAGCTCACCATAAAATTATCTTCTAGCCCCTTCTTATTAATGGTGTCTGTTGCTTTATACATGACTTACTACTCAAAGTCATCTTAATTCTTGTTCAAAAACCTCCCGTGGTTTATTTTTCAAATTGGCATGTAATGTTTCTAAATGTCTGCACAAGAGTGAAGGTTTCATCGAGTTGTAATAGTACTTTTGCACATATAACACATTCTGTGGCTGAGGAAAGGCACTACTCCCAATATAAGTGAAACCCAAATCAATGAAGTTCTCATCTTATTTGTGCCTCTTCGATGGTCCAACGTCCCTGTCTGTTGTTCAGTGTTTTCCCGGGTAAGGGGTGGCTCTTCGGCTGCATCAGATTCACAACTGTCAGTGTCCATGCTAGCTGGGCTAACAACAAATGTAGAATTACCGATCAAATCATATCAAAGTTCATTTGTCACATGCGCCGAATACAACAGGTGTAGATCTTACAGTGAAGTGCTTACTTACAGGCTCTAACCAACAGTGTAAAAAAAGGTATTAGGTGAACAATAGGTAGCATTGATGCTAGCATTGGATGTGCTCAGGTGTAGTACTGCTGTTAGTAGTCGTACTACCAGTAGAGCTGGTATGTGTCTCTATGGAAGCGGCCTTACTTTTTTTGACCATTTATCAATTTTCAAGCAAACGGAATGAGCAGCAGCTACGTTTGGCTACATATGGACCGTTAGTGGAATGCCAGTGAGAGAGTAACTGTTAATGTGATTGGATGTTAATTATTTGACTAGGATACCTATATTTGACATTGTTGTTATTTCACTGAACACTTGATGGTTTAATTTGATTTTTGGCAGTGAAGCGAGGCTACTCAGGTTGAGAAAAAAAACCTCACCCAAATGTATTGACCCGTTGGAAAATTTAAATGGACTCTGAAAATGTGAAGAAAACATTTAAAAAAAAAATATATATATACCCCAGATTGGGAATACCTGCCCCATAGTATATAGACATATTGCAGGGGTCAGATCATAGGATCCTAGGATTGCCATATATCACGAGAAAGCTACTGGTGTCTAGTAGGAAGTTAGAGTGTAAAATGTGGTTTCTGCTACGATAAACTCACCCCCAACATATAAGCAGCATGAGCATGTGACATGCTTACTATTGTCGACAAGGTTCCCATGCCGACACATTTTGATATTCTACATAATGACGATTTCAGGCCATAGTCGGAGATGGAATTGAAACATTTGCAGTTTCAAACATTTAAATCATGGATGTCTAGGTGCTCGAAAGAATGTGAAAATGTTTGTGAGATTCCCCTGGATGTACCTGCAACAACTTTCCTTAGCCCCAGGTTGTAAAAGGCTCTTCTGTTATTTGTGCCTTTCCAGTTGAGCTGCCAGAGCATGACTTATCAGTGCTGCCATTGTCCTTCTTGTTGTGGCTTGGACATCACAACCTCCAATGATCCCCAGATATGTCATCTAAAATTAAGGGAAATAAATAAAAACTAAAACTTGTAATTTACATTTACATTTAAGTCATTTAGCAGACGCTCTTATCCAGAGCGACTTACAAATGGAAGGAGAGACACTATTAGTAATTATTATTAATTACTGTATTGAGTTTACCAAGTCTTTTTGACTTTGCTGGTCCTCAATATTTTGTTCCAGGCGATCAAGTTCATCATAGTTTTGTAAGGGTAGGCTGATGTCATCAGATGAAGTGACCTCTGCTGTACTTGATCGAGAGAAATCTGACATCATTCTCTCAAGCTTTGTTAGTTTTTCCTTAATTTCTTCAAGCGCATTGACCAAGTACCTATCAATACCTGACAAGAAAGCATCTAATCACAAACTTTGGCCACATGTACTCAGTGAGGCTGAAAGCCCAATTGCGTTCTTTTTATAATTTCGGCTTAGCAAAGAATCTTGTAAGACATAGCTGCAGACAGAGAGTGGCTAGCAGACAAAGGGTGGCTCAGAGACAGCGGGTCTCGGTGCTAGAGGATGGCTTGGAGTCAGAGAGTGTCTTGCAGATTGAGGGTGACTCAAAGGAAGTGAGTGGCTCACAGGGTTCATAGGGTTGCTGGTAGACAGAGAGTTAGTTACTGGGAGGAGAAGGTATGCCAAACGTATTGGTGGTGGTGGGACTGGAAGCACAGAAACAACTAGACACAGGTCACTTGCTCTTGAAAAAGTCTGTTGCTTAGTAAAAACATTTTGGTCTCTGCTTCTTTAGCTTTGAATCTTGCCTTTTCATAATCAACTGTAAGAAAGACAAAATCATTTAATTTGGCAGCTGTTCCACTTTTGCGACGTACAAAAAAATATATTCACCCCTTATTATGACATTATGCTGTTCAAGACGATATTTCTTCAGCACACCATATGGGTACAACATCTAGTGCTATTTGCATGTTCCTATTGTATTTTTGTGGGTGACCCTACGTGCAGAAAGAATTCAGAAAAAATCCCTACCTGCAGTGTCTAAAGTTGTCAGCTAATACGAAATCCATGTTTCACCAGGTACTTCATGAGTAATTAAAGCTCTCTTGTGTTCGTTCGGAATGGTATAAGGTGGCCATGACGTTATGGATGAGTCCTCCTTTATCCATGTACTAGTAACAATCCCAACTGAATGATCCAGAAATGTGATACTGTGCCATTAGGAAACAGTATAGATCTTTGTAGGACAATAGAAAAAAAAAGTTTGGCAAATTCAGTAAATAGGAAAAACAAAACAAAAAAACGCTAAACCTCTAATGACTATGCAGCAAGGGCGTGGCTGCCCAATCTGTGCCCATTGGGATCCAAACAAACATAGTTTCTGGTAATGTCCAATAGGTGGGGAACTTGGTCTCTTAGTTGAAGATGGCCTGCTTTGTAAATCAAAATCAAATCAAATGATTTTGATTTTGCTTTATAGATGCCAATGTCTTTTGAATCCAGGGGCCTGGAGAAGAGCGTCTCTAATGTCAAGACCTGAAAATGATGTACTCCTCCCCTGTGCGATCATGTCGTAGGATGTTCTGTACCAGTCCCAGGTCTCCTTTAACACAGTTGTTCCCAGTAGTGGTGGCCAGGCTGAACTGTTCAAATATAGCCATAAAAAACTGGGTGCAGTGAGGGAGTGAGGGAATGGTTGGGCCTCTAGAGTGTGTTCTTTTCAGAGAATGTTTCTTGTCCTCGGTTCTCTTTGTATTTTTGTATGGGAATGTCCTCTCGAGTAATTTGGTGATTCATTTGTTAGAGAACAAATTGAGGTTTCCGGCAGAATTTCTTCAACTTTCTCATATAGTTTTCAAAAGGAAAAGTTGACCCTATATAAGGACCCAAACCTCCTCACATCCTCTGCCAAAATAGTTATATTATGGACATTGTAGGTCAACTCTTCAATGCCATGCAAATTCTCAAACTCACTGAGGAAGTGTTTCATGAGGTCATCTGTATAGTCACAGGAGTAACAGCATAAGGCAGGGCAAAGCATCAAGTACATGGCAAAGGAAAGAGTCAAGAAGTTGCTGTCGTGGGAGGAGGAAAGGATGTCTTGAAACACGACAGGGCCTGTGTATAATAAGAATTGGCGGAATTCAGTTGCTTTCCATCTGTGTTTTTCTTCCAATCCTCTTGGATTTTTCAGAAACTCCATTGGAATGTACTGTCTGATTGACACCAACCTCTCAGAGGTGGCTCTCACTGTCCGAGATCCCAATCTACAAGAAAAATCCCCTTTCAGCCAAAAATACATCAACTTCCAAGTTACTCCAAGACAAACAAGGGGCATGTCATTAAGAATGAATGTTGTGGCCATGCCTATGTTCTACAGGGTAACAGGAGATTGTCCTTTATGGTGATTTTCATCTTCCTGTCTCGAAAACTGATCATCTGTGCGGAGTGTAGCTGTTTTATCTAGGAATGTCATGTGATTCTTGACATAGACCCCTTCCTGAGTGCAGCGCTCACAACCACTGTACCCATTATGGCCCTTAAAACCTCTTATGGCTGCAGGGGCAGTATTGAGTAGCTTGGATAAAAGGTGCCCAGAGGTGCCCGGAGTAAACGGCCTGCTACTCAGTCTCAGTTGCTAATACAGTATATGCATATTATTATTAGTATTGGATAGAAAACACTCTGAAGTTTCTAAAACTGTTAAATGTAATGTAAATGAATGATGTCTATGAGTATAACAGAACTCATGTGGCATGCAAAAATCTGAGAAAGAATCCAAACAGGTAGTGAGAAATCTGAGGTTGGTATATTTTCAACCCAGGCCCTATTGAATTCACATTGGGATATGAATGAAGTTGCACTTCCTAGGGCTTCCACTAGATGTCAACCGTCTTTAGAAACTTGAATGAGGCTTCTGCTGTGTTGTGGGACTGAGAGCTGAATAAGAGCTAAATGAGTCAGCTTTCTGGCAGAGAGCCATTTCCTGGTCTAGCGCATTCCACATGATATCGACTTGTAGACACAAAGGAATTCTCAAATTGGAATTTTATTGAAGATTTATGATAAAAACATCCTAATGATTGATTCTATACTTAGTTTGAAATGTTTCTTCAACCTGTAATATAACTTTTTGAAGTTTTTGTCCAAAGTTTTTGTCCAAGTGCACGAGCGTTTGGATATGTGCACCTAACGCTAACAAAAGCAACTACTTGGACATAAACAACAGACATTATCGAACAAATCAAGCATTTATTGTGGAACTGCGATTCCTGGGAGTGCATTCTGATGAAGATCATCAAAGGTAAGGGAATATTTATCATGTAATTTCTGGTTTCTGTTGACTCCAACATGGTGGCTAATTTGATTAACTTTCTGAGCGCCGTCTCAAATTATTGCATGGTTTGCTTTTTCCGTAAAGTTTTTTTGAAATCTGACACAGCGGTTGCATTAACTTGTTGATGCTACCCGGGAAAATTGGGATAATTGTCATCAGCAACCGCTGAATAGCATAGCGCCACAGTCAAATAATATTACAAAAAAATATTCATATTCATGAAATCACAAGTGCAATATTGCAAAACACAGCTTAGCCTTTTGTTAATCCACCTGTCGTGTCAGATTTTGAAATGATGCTTTACAGCGAAAGCAATCCAAAGCGTTTGTGTAAGTTTATCGATAGCATAACATAACATTATGTACACTAAGCATTAAGTAGCTAGGTCACGAAAATCAGAAAAGCAATCAAATTAATCGTTTACCTTTGATGATCTTCAGATGTTTTCACTCACGAGACTCCCAGTTACACAACAAATGTTCCTTTTGTTCCATAAAGATTATTTTTATATCCAAATACCTCCGTTTGTTTGTCGTTATGTTGTGCACAGGGAAGAGCGGTCACGACAACGCAGACTAAAATTCCAAATAATACCCATAATGTCCACAGAAACATGTCAAACGTTTTTTATAATCAACCCTCGGGTTGTTTTAAAAATATATAATCGCTAATATATCAACCGCAAATGTCTTTCACAGTAGGAGAGGGAAAAACAATAGCTGTCCAAATTTTGTTGCGCGAGCAAAACTCATGTGACCACTTGACGCGATTTTATCGTTCTGGCTCATTTTTCAAAAAAAGCCTGAAACTATGTCTGAAGACTGTTGACACCTTGAGGAAGCGATAGGAAAAGGAATCTGGTTGATATCCCTTTAAATGTAGCAATGGGCGGCTATGGAACATGGAGTTTTCAAAATAGAAGCCACTTCCTGGTTTGATTTCTGGTTTGATTTTTCTCAGGGTTTTGCCTGCTATATCAGTTCTGTTATACTCACAGACAATATTTTGACAGTTTTGGAAACGGTAGAGTGTTTTCTATCCTATGCATATTTTAGCATCTGGTCCTGAGAAATAGGCCGTTTACTTTGGGAACATTATTTTTCCAAACATAAAAATAGTGCCCCCTAGCTTCAAGAGGTTAAGGAGAGGTATATCTATAATTCCATGTGTATAACTTGTATTATCATCTACATTTAGGTGCTTTTAGGTGCTTTTACACCTGCATTGTTTGCTGTTTGGGGTTTTAGGCTGGGTTTCTGTACAGCACTTTGAGATATCAGCTGATGTACGAAGGGCTATATAAATACATTTGATTTGATTTGATTTGATTTGTTTTATGATGAGAGTATTTCTATTTAATCAATGGCTAAGCAAAATCACTGGATATTTTTGGAACTAATGAACGTAACGCTCCAATGTAAACTCAGATTTGTTGATATAAATATGAACTTTATCAAACAAAACATACATGTATTGTATGAACATGAATAATAATAATAATAATAATAATAATATATGCCATTTAGCAGACGCTTTTATCCAAAGCGACTTACAGTCATGTGTGCATACATTCTACGTATGGGTGGTCCCGGGGATCGAACCCACTACCCTGGCGTTACAAGCGCCATGCTCTACCAACTGAGCTACAGAAGGACCTATGAGTGTCATCTAATGAAGATCATCAAAGGTTAGTGATTCATTTTATCTCTATTTGTGCTTTTTGTGACTTCATCTTTATTTAATATTGATTAATTATTGCAATAATGAGAACGTCATCCTACCAGTCTTGACTGACTTGGCTGAGAGTCTAGCCTTTACAGACGATGCACAGTTTTTATATAGCTGATACCAAGAATGCTTAGTCAGTCACTTCTAACCTTCCCATAAGCCACCATGGTTATCTACAAAGGATGGTCGTTTACTTAGTTTACTTAGTTTCCCAGATGCCAGGAAGATGAGACAATGAGGCATTGTTCTTAACTCTTCCAGGCTCTCTCTATCTCGAGTCACACACACCATATCTTGTCTATAGAGTGCTAGCTTTTAGGTTTTTTATCACCAACACAAATCAATGGTCAGCTTCTCTAGTAGAACCCATGTCCTCAACACCCAGACTAGCTGCAGGGTGCTAGAGTGGAGACCATAAAACACAGAATTATCAGGACAGCAATATCTTACTGTTTATTAAGTAAATCAGTGTTAAATATCCAACAAATAAGGTGAATACATAATCTTTCCCTCACAGTAGCCTACTTCGTTAAATAGCCTTCCCCATATTTGCTAAATACAGTGGGGCAAAAAGTATTTAGTCAGCCACCAATTGTGCAAGTTCTTCCACTTAAAAAGATGAGAGAGGCCTGTAATTTTCATCATAGGTACACTTCAACTATGACAGACAAAATGAGAAAAAAAAATCCAGAAAATCACATTGTAGGATTTTTTATGAATTTATTTGCAAATTGTGGTGGAAAATAAGTATTTGGTCAATAAGAAAAGTTTATCTCAATACTTTGTTACATACCCTTTGTTGGCAATGACAGAGGTCAAACGTTTTCTGTAAGTCTTCACAAGGTATTCAAACACTGTTGCTGTTTTTTTGGCCCATTCCTCCATGCAGATCTCCTCTAGAGCAGTGATGTTTTGGAGCTGTTGCTGGGTAACACGGACTTTCAACTCCCTCCAAAGATTTTCTATGGGGTTGAGATCTGGAGACTGGCTAGGTCACTCCAGGACCTTGAAATGCTTCTTACGAAGCCACTCCTTCGTTGCCCGGGCGGTGTGTTTGGGATCATTGTCATGCTGAAAGACCCAGCCATGTTTCATCTTCAATGCCCTTGCTGATGGAAGGAGGTTTTCACTCAAAATCTCACGATACATGGCCCCATTCATTCTTTCCTTTACACAGATCAGTCGTCCTGGTCCCTTTGCAGAAAAACAGCCCCAAAGCATGATGTTTCCATCCCCATGCTTCACAGTAGGTATGGTGTTCTTTGGATGCAACTCAGCATTCTTTGTCCTCCAAACACGACGAGTTGAGTTTTTACCAAAAAGTTATATTTTGGTTTCATCTGACCATATGACATTCTCCCAATCTTCTTCTGGATCATCCAAATGCTCTCTAGCAAACTTCAGACGGGCCTGGACATGTACTGGCTTAAGCAGGGGGTCACGTCTGGCACTGCAGGATTTGAGTCCCTGGCGGCGTAGTGTGTGACTGATGGTAGGCTTTGTTACTTTGGTCCCAGCTCTCTGCAGGTCAATCACTAGGTCCCCCCGTGTGGTTCTGGGATTTTTGCTCACCGTTCTTGTGATCATTTTGACTCCACGGGGTGAGATCTTGCGTGGAGCCCCAGATCAGGGGAGATGGTATGATCAGTGGTCTTGTATGTCTTCCATTTCCTAATAATTGCTCCCATAGTTGATTTCTTAAAACCAAGCTGCTTACCTATTGCAGATTCAGACTTCCCAGCCTGGTGCAGGTCTACAATTTTGTTTCTGGTGTCCTTTGACAGCTCTTTGGTCTTGGCCATAGTGAAGTTTGGAGTGTGACTGTTTGAGGTTGTGGACAGGTGTCTTTTATACTGATAACAAGTTCAAACAGGTGCCATTAATACAGGTAACGAGTGGAGGACAGAGGAGCCTCTTAATGAAGAAGTTACAGGTCTGTGAGAGCCAGAAATCTTGCTTGTTTGTAGGTGACCAAATACTTATTTTCCACCATATTTTGCAAATAAATTAATAAAAAATCCTAGAATGTGATTTTCTGTATATTTTTTCTATTTTGTCTGTCATAGTTGAAGTGTACCTATGATGAAAATTTACAGGCCTCTCTCATCTTTTTAAGTGGGAGAACTTGCACAATTGGTGGCTGACTAAATCATTTTTTGCCCCACTGTTTTTTGAACATGTTTGCAGTCCTCATTGTTCTAAT
Organism: Oncorhynchus keta; assembly: GCF_023373465.1. NCBI lineage: Eukaryota > Metazoa > Chordata > Actinopteri > Salmoniformes > Salmonidae > Oncorhynchus > Oncorhynchus keta. The sequence goes on from NC_068429.1 coordinate 19,334,340, forward strand.
TGCATTGTTTCAATATGGAAATACATTATTAAACGTAGGCTATAGCATTCACACTGATATACTGTAGGGGCTAGGCCCACTGTAAATTGTAGTCTGGACATGGACATGCCAAACATAGTTAATAACCAAGATTTAGTTCACCAGGCCAGGGGCGTAAGATTGACTCTGACATTGGGTTGGGACACATTTTGCTATGGGGTTAATTTGTTTTTGAAAAACAGGTTTTAAATGCTAATTTCAAGTGACTTTTGAGAAAAGGATGCAGACAAATATTAACTTACAAATGGGAAAATGTACAAGGCTAAGTGGGGCCTTACAGAGGGGCACTTACTCTGGCACCGTCCAATCAGCCTTAGGACCATGGCCATTCATACTGTACTGAAAACCAGGTGACTGTTAATGTGGATATATTGCATTTAACAACCATTTTGTACTCCTCTGCTACTTTATGATTAATTTCCTAGTATTTTTCTCACTTTCCCTTTCAGGTTGTTACTACTGCTACTCTACAAACTGTATGATTGGAATCTTAACATAATATTTTCAACTTATAAAACAGTTATTATACTGTAATAATAACCAGCAACATACACATGTAACAACTGGTTTAAATGTGCAGTATACAGAAATCACCCTGCCATTTACGGGTTGGAAAAATTCTAAAATATTGCCTAATGTCAGTGTATGTGACAAAACAAGTCATGTATAATATAGAGAATCATTGCCCAATAGCCATCATACCACTCTGCATACTACTGCTGGAATGCCTCTGAAGCTAAGCAGGGTTGGTCCTGGTCGGTCCCTGTATGAGAGACAAACTGCTTCTGAATGTGTTGTTGGAGAGCCAGTAGGAGGCAGTCTTTTCCCCAGCCTAAATTTTCCCAATACCCCGGGCAGTGATTTGACCATGATTACTACAAGTTTAGATAGCTGGATAGACAAACTTACCAATAAAATAAATGTTAGCCGACATGGGCTAATTGAATGACTGTCATTAGCTAGTTTTCCATCCAATGGGCAATAGATTTTCATGCAAATATTCTCACATCTGCATAATGAGAAGATGTGGCTTTTTTCCACCAAAATGACTTTATATTCAATGTATGAAATATATCGGGCGGCAGCGTAGCCTAGTGGTTAGAGCGTTGGACTAGTAACCGAAAGGTTGCAAGTTCAAATCCCCGAGCTGACAAGGTACAAATCTGTTGTTCTGCCCCTGAACAGGCAGTTAACCCACTGTTCCTAGGCTGTCATTGAAAATAAGAATTTGTTCTTAACTGACTTGCCTAGTAAAATAAAGGTAAAAAAAAAAAATATATTGCATTTTTAACTCTGAGTGAAATAGCAAATGTGTCTACTCTGGTTTTGGCACGTGCACTCTAGCCAACAGCTCACAGTTACAGTGCTGGTAGGCTGTGCTGGTACAGTAGGCAAGTGATGAGATTATTATGGATAAGAGTGAGAATATTTGTTTTTGTCAAATGGCAGTCAAACATCTATCATCATTTCACCGGAATAAGACCCTCAATATTTATTGGAAAAGAGCATCATCATCATCATGCACTTTTAACCACCCTGTGAAGTTCAGTTAAACTGCATGGTTTCCGAGTCGTAGTGGGGGAACCACACACCATATCATCATATGACTCCAAGTTTACTTCGATATGATGATTATTATATCAATATTTGGGCATAAAGGCTTGTCTACTGCAATAAAAAGGCCCTCACTCACCCTCCATTTAGCAAATCAAACAGGAAGTACCAGTGACGCGTTCAATGTGGAAGTGGTGCGCTTCGCTAGCACAGATTGAAATATGTTCCGGGATTCATCCGATAACATTGAATGGTTCACCACATCAGTTAACGGCTTCATTAATAAGTGCATCGATGACAACGCTCCCAAAGTGACCATACCGGATTACAGGCAACATCCATACTGACTCAAGTCACAAGGTCAGAGTCTCAAGTCGAGTCCCAAGTAGAACGGGTCAAGACTCAAGTCAAGTCTAAGTTGTGCATTCTAAGAGCAGGTCAAGTTGAGTCGGGTCACAAGTTTAAGTCAAGTCTCAAGTCAAGTCAAGTACAATGACTTCAGCAATGAATCTTTGTCTAATTATTAAGGCTACCAGACAGCCCTTTTGATAATCTGTTCTACTCTAATTGTAAAATAGGGACCTTGTAGTAGTCATAAGGGCATGAAATCAGCAGATGGCAGGTTGACGTGCTCAGAGTGTAGACTTATTTAATGGTCTTTGTGGAAGCATCATATCATACAAAATATACAAATACATTTACTAAATATACATGGGCAAAAGCCCAAAAGAAATAACCTCTGTATTAGGCTTAACATATCCTATCCGAACGGACACAGGTAGAGGGCAAGACTTTACAGCCTCCCCTTGAGAAACTAAACTAATTCTGTCTGACAGGAGCTCAACAGGTAGGCCTACATAATATCACCCATTGACCCCAGAACCATACAATTCTGAAATTGGCAATTGCAACCAACAAACTGGTTCTACAATGTAAAAGACCATTTCCACATTCATTGTGTAACGGTTTTCTTTAGGTGAAGTAGAGGCGGACCAAAACGCAGCGTGGTGGTTATTCATGTTTTTTAATAAAGACACTAGACATGAATAAACTAACAAAAACAATAAACGTGGAAAACCAAAAACAGCTCTATCTGATGCAAAACACAGAGACAGGAACAATCACCCACAAACACACAGTGAAACCCAGGCTACCTAAATGTGGTTCCCAATCAGAGACAATGACTAACACCTGCCTCTAATTGAGAACCATATCAGGCCAGACATAGAAATAGACAAACAAGACATCCAACATAGAATGCCCACTCAGATCACACCCTGACCAACCAAAACATAGAAACATACAAAGCAAACTATGGTCAGGGTGTGACACATCGTTACATTGGTAAATTTGTCTTAATTATCAATAATTATTTTGAATGACACTTCAATCATTTTCTCTTATTCAGCGTTCTGACTCCAAAGCATTCTACAAAAATGACAGACAATAGGACACAGACACACAGAACTCCAACATAACCCAGGAAATATGAACAAAGGAAACCTTACATTGAATTAAATAAACATAACTTCTACCTCATGAGTCTTCGAAACGTTGATGTGCACTATAAACAACACACCCACTTAGAGCAGGATAAGAAATGGTTGGCAAAATGAAAATGTATCGTAGATCTATCGAACATGAAACAGAAATGTCTCTGTGTTGCAACAAATGGCACTGGGATGGAATGATGAAATGCTAGCAATTATTTTAGTATTAAGTGCAATATAGATTTACAACATAGGGCCTGTACATTTAAATGTGTGAAAGCAAAAGCAAACATTTCAACAGAAAAAAAGCACTCTCCACTGGAGGGAGTTTGGAGAGCGTCTTTCCACAGTAGGCTAATAATTCATTTTAACAACAAATTCCAAATGCAAGATTTATAAGTAAATTATCAATTTCAAGTAATTTTGTTACACACCAAAAGACCAGTAGGCCTACAGTGGCTTGTGAAAGTTTTCACCCCTTTGGCATTTTTCCAATTTTGTAGCCTTACAACCTGGAATTAAAATAGATGTTTTGGGGGTTGTATCATTTGATTTACACAACATGCCTACCACTTTGAAGATGCAAAATATTTTTTATTGTGAAACAAACAAGAAATAAGACCAAAAAAAATGTACAACTTGAGCGTGCACATCTATTCACCCCCCCCCCTACCCCCCATCCCAAATGCAATACTTTGTAGAGACATCTTTTGCAGCAATTACAGCTGCAAGTCTCTTGGGGTATGTCTCTTTGAGCTTGGCACATCTAGCCACTGGGATTTTTGTCCATTCTTCAAGGCAACACTGCTCCAGCTCCTTCAAGTTGGATGGGTTCCACTGGTGTACAGCAAACTTTAAGTCATACCACAGATTCTCATTCGGATTGATGTCTGGGATTTGACTAGGCCATTCCAAGACATTTAAAAGTTTCCCCTTAAACCACTCAAGTGTTGCTTTAGTAATGTGCTTAGGGTCATTGTCCTGCTGGAAGGTGAACCTCCGTCCCAGTCTCAAATCTCTGGAAGACTGAAACAGGTTTCCTTCGGGAATTTCCCTGTATTTAGCGGCATCCATCATTCCTTCAATTCTGACCAGTTTCCCAGTCCCTGCTGATGAAAAACATCCACACAGCATGATGCTGCCACCACCATGCTTCACTGTATAGATGGTGTTCTCGGGTGATGAGAGGTGTTGGGTTTGCGCCTGACGTTTTCCTTGATTTTCCTCGAACACCAAACATGTTTGCTTATTATTTTCTTTAAGCAATGGCTTTTTTCTGGCCAATATTCCGTAAAGCGCAGCTCTGTGGAGTGTACGGCTTCTTATGGCCGGTGGGCAGTATTGAGTAGCTTGGATGAAAAAACACTCTAAAGTTTCTAAAACTGTTTGAATGATGTCTGTGAGTATAACAGATCTCATATGGCAGGCAAAATCCTGAGGAGAAATCAAAACAGGAAGTGAGAAATCTGAGCTTGGTATGTATTCACCACAGTTCCCAATGAAATCCCCTTGAGATACTAATGATGTTGCACTTCCTGGGGCATCCACTAGATGTCAACCGTCTATAGAAATCTGAATGAGACTTCTACTGTGTTGTGGGACTCAATGTGAGCAGAATCTATCAGGTGACTGGCAGTCAGCCATTTTCTGATCACACGCATTCCTCATGGAATTCCTCATTCCTCCACTTGCGTTCCTTGCCTTCCATTGCTCATCAAGACAAGAAGGAATAGTCCCATTGGAACTTTATTGAAGCTATATGTTAAAAACATCCTAATGATTGATTCAGTACTTAGTTTGAAATGTTTCTTCGAACTGTAATATGACTTTTTGAAGTTTTTGTCCAACGTAACGCTGAACAGAATGAGCGTTTGGATATGTATACCAAACGCGCTAACATAAAGGAGGTATTTGGACATAAATAACAGACATTATCGAACAAAACAAACATGTATTGTGGACCTGGAATTTCTGGAGTGCTTTCTGATGAAGATCATCAAAGGAACTGGAATATTCATAATGTAATTTCTTGTTTATGTTGACGCCAACATGGCGGTTATTGTGACTATTTTTCAGAGCGCCGTCTCAGATTATTGCATGGTTTGCTTATTCCGTAATGTTTTTTTGAAATCAGACACAGCGGTTGCATTAAGGAGAGGTATATCTATAATTCTATGAGTATAACTTGTATTATCATCCACATTTTTGATATATTTCTGTTGAATGATGTGGCTATGCAAAATCACTGGATGTTTTTGGAACGAGTGAATGTAACGTGCCAATGTAAACTCATATTTTGATAAATATGAACGTTATCAAACAAAATATACATGTATTGTATAATATGAAGTCCTATGAGTGTCATCTGATGAAGATCATCAAAGGTTAATGATTAATTTTATCTCTATTTGTGCTTTTTGTGACTGCTATCTTTGGCTTTGGTGGTGGCCTAACATAATCGTTTGTGGGGCTTTTGCTGTAAAGCATATTTGAAATCGGACATTGTGTTGGTATTAACAACGAGATAACCTTTAAAATTGTATGAAATACATGTATGTTTGTGGAATTTTAATTATGAGATTTTTGATGTTTTGAATTTGGCGCCCTGCACTTTCACTGGCTGTTGTCATATCAATCCCGTTAACAGGATTTCAGCCCTAAGAAGGCTTAAAGTGGTCCCATGGACAGATACTCTTTGGTCTCTTTGTTGTCCCTCTGATTAATGCCCTCCTTGCCTGGTCCGTGAGTTTTGGTGGGCGGCCCTCTCTTGGCAGGTTTGTTCTGGTGCAATATTCTTTCACGTTTTTTTAATAATGGATTTAATGGTGCTCTGTGGGATGTTCAAAGTTTCTGATATTTAAAAAAAAAAACCCTGATCTGTACCCCACAACTTTGTCCCTGACCTGTTTGGAGAGTTCCTTGGTCTTCATGGTGTCACTTGCTTGGTGGTGCCCCTTGCTTAGTGGTGCTGCAGACTCTGAGGCCTTTCAGAACAGGTGTAAATATACTGAGATCGTGTGACAGGTCATAGGGCTTCATAACAAAGGGGGTGAATACATATGCACTCACCACTTTTCCGTTCATTTTTTTGTATTTTTTGAAACAAGTAATTTTTTTCATTTCACTGCACCAATTTGGACTATTTTGTGTATGTCAATTACATTAAATCCAAATCAAATTCATTTAAATTACAGGTTGTAATGCAAAAAATAGGAAAAACGTCAAGCGGATGAATACTTTTACAAGGCACTGTATGTTCGTAATTCTTTCCCCATTGCTGGTGAGCTTCCTGTCACGTCCTGACCTTAGTTCCTTTTGTATGTCTCTATTTTAGGTTGGTCAGGGCGTGAGTTGGGGTGGGCATTCTATGTTTTGTTCTATGTTTGTATTTCTATGTGTTTGGCCTGGTATGGTTCCCAATCAGAGGCAGCTGTCAATCTTTATCTCTGATTGAGAACCATACTAAGGCAGCCTGGTTTCGGCCTTGAGTTGTGGGTAGTTGTTTTCTGTCTCTGTACCAGACAGGACTGTTTCGTTTGTTCCGTTTTTGTTATTTTTGTTCTAGTGGTCAGTGTAATTAAAGATCATGAACATGTACCACGCTGCACCTTGGTCCTCTCCTTCTTTCACCTACGACGATCGTTACACTTCCAAAGTAAACAGTTAATATTTTTAATCACCAAACAATTATTGGATCTGCATATTTATTTATTATGGCAATCTTTTCTCCCTACATTTTCATGTTAGAACTGCACACGAAACAATAGCTGTACAGAAAATCAGCAATCTGTTCGCTAGCTCACCCGTCCTGTGTTGATTGACAGTTTGCTGGTCCATTCAGAGTGTTGAGTGTGCGTTTCACTAGCAAATCTGTTGCAACTTGCAAGTATATATTTTTTTTACAATGGTGATGCTGTGGCTACTGTCTCTGTCTGCATGTAGAATAATCCACATTTACATTTACATTTAAGTCATTTAGCAGACGCTCTTATCCAGAGCGACTTACAAAGACTCTGCTACAAAATGAGTGACAAAGCATTACAAAACCTGGCCAGATAATTTCAAGCCATCAGTCTCAAGTAAAAGTCAAGTCTTGAAGCTCCAAGTCCAAATCAAGACTCAAGTATTTGTTTTCTATCAAGTCGAGTCTCAAGTCATCAAAGTCATCAAACTCTCCAACTCAATACTGTAATATTTTGAAAGGCTGGTCATGACTCACATCAACACCATCCTAGACACCCTGGACCCACTCCAATTCACATACGTATCCAAAAGATTATACCACAGATGGTGCAATCTGAGTTGCACTTCACACTGCCCTCACCCACCTGGACAAAATAAATATCTATATAAGAATGCGGTTAATTGACTTCAGCTCAGCATTCAACACCATAGTCCCATCCAAGCTCATCACCAAGCTCAGGACCCTGGGAATGAACACCTCCCTCTGCAACTGGATCCTGGATTTCCTGACGGGCCGCCCCCAGGTGGTGCGGAAACAACACATCCGCCACGCTGACCATCAACACAGGGGTACCTCAGGGATGTGTGCTTAGTCCCCTCCTATACCCCCTGTTCACCCACGACTGCGTGGCCGCGATTGACTCCAACACCATCAAGTTTGCTGACAAAAAATATGGTGGTAGGACTGATCACCAACGACAATGAGGCAGCATATAGGGAGGAGGTCAGAGACCTAGCATTGCTTCCTCAACGTTAACAAGACAAAGGAGACGATCGTGGACTACAGGCAATGGAAGGGCGAGCACACCCCATCCACATCAATGGGGCTGTAATGGAGCTGGTTAAGAGATTCAAATTCCTCGGTGTCCAGATCATTAAGGAATTAACATTGTCCACACACACCGACACAGTTGTGAAAAGGGCATGACCCCCTCATGAGGATAATGCAAGGCACCCGATCGCAAGGAGCTTCAGAGGGTGTTGAGTGCAGTCCAGTACAATACTGAAGCTGACCTTCCTGCCATCCAGGACCTCTCTACCAGGCGGTGTCAGAGGAAGGGCCAAATAATTGTGAAAGATTTCAGCCAACTCACCATCATTACGACCAGGAATACGACTTTCCCAAAGAGGACCCTCTGTTTTGCCCACCACCCAGGACAATGGATCGGATCCCAGCCGTTGAATGAAAACAACAACACCGTAAAAGTCCAGTCTCCTGACAACAAGGTTGATGAAATCCGAGGAAGGGTAGCATTCCAGAGAGACATAAGAGACTGTAACATTCTTTGCTTCATGGAAACATGGCTCACTCGAGGCACGCTATCGGAGTCGGTACAGCCAGCTGGTTTCTTCACGCATCGCGCCGACAGAAACAAGCATCTTTCTGGTAAGAAGAGTGGCGGGGGGGTATGCCTTATGATTAATGAGACGTGGTGTGATCATAACAACATACAGGAACTCAAGTCCTTCTGTTCACCTGAATTAGAATTCCTCACAATCAAATGTCGACCGCATTATCTACCAAGAGAATTCTCTTCGATTATAATCACAGCCGCATATATTCCCCCCCAAGCAGACACATCGATTGTCACGCCCTGGCCTTAGTTATCTTTTTATTATTTTATTATTTTGGTGTGACATGTGTTTTGTCTTGTCTAGGGGTTTTTGTAGATTTATGGGGTTGTGTTCTTTTAGGTGTCTAGGTAAGTTTATGTTTGCCTGGATTGGTTCTCAATCAGAGGCAGGTGTTTATCTTTGTCTCTGATTGGGAGCCATATTTAGGCAGCCATATTCCAAAACCTGCAGACTCTCCTTCACTGCAGCTGACGCGAGTAAAACATTTAAACGTGTTAATCTTCGCAAGGCTGCAGGCCCAGACGGCATCCCCAGCCGCGTCCTCAGAGCATGTGCAGACCAGCTGGCTGGTGTGTTTACGGACATATTCAATCAATCCTTATCCCAGTCTGCTTTTCCCACATGATTCAAGAGGGCCACCATGGTTCCTGTTCCCAAGAAAGCTAAGGTAACTGAGCTAAAAGACTACCGCCCCGTAGCACTCACTTCCGTCATCATGAAGTGCTTTGAGAGACTAGTCAAGGACCATATCACCTCCACCCTACCTGACACCCTAGACCCACTCCAATTTGCTTACCGCACCAATAGGTCCACAGACGACGCAATCGCAACCACACTGCACACTGCCCTAACCCATCTGGACAAGAGGAATACCTATGTGAGAATAATGTTCATCAACTACAGCTCAGCATTTAACACCATAGCACCATAACACCATAGCCACTTTAAACAATGCTACTTAATATAATATAATGTTTACATACCCTACATGTTTACATACCCTACATAGTTTTTTGAACTACTAACTGTCTTGTACTGACTATATGCACACACTGAACACACACACACCCACACACTCCCACACACACAACACAATCACACACATGCATACTGACTCCACACACACACTCACACAGACACACACACTCACACAGACACACCACCACATACGCTGCTGCTACTGCCCCACATATGCTGCTGGTAGAGCTCATTCTGTTGTCTACCCTGTTCCCTAGTCACTTTACCCCTACCTAGATGTACATAGCTACCTCAATTACATTGTGCCCCTGCACATTGCCTCTGTACTGGTACTCCTGTCACGACTTCCGCCGAGGTTGGCTCTCCTGCCCGTTCAGGCGGTGCTCGGCGGTCGTCATCACCGTCCTACTAGCCACTACCGATCCCTTTTCGTGTATCTGTTGGTTTTGTCTGATTGTTTTCACCTATGTGTTGTTTAGTTAATTAGTGTCTGTATATAATGTAGGTTGTCCCGCCCTTGTTTTGTGCGGGATTGTTTATTTTGTCATTCGTTTCGTCTGTCTGTGTTTTTGTGTTTATTATTCTCCGGTTAGTCTGTTATCCTGTTTTGGATCATTTCACCCTGTTTGTATTTGGGTTGACCGTGTTTATTTTGTTCACCGGAGAATAAACTTATTATCGCTATTTGCTCTCTGCGCCTGATTCCACCCACCTTGATTAGACATGACAGAATCCCGCACCACCATGGAATCAGCAGGAGCAGCAGCGTCTCCTCTCCCATCGATGGAAGAGAGGGTCCTCCATCATACCAGCTTGATTCACCGGATTGGTTCTGCTATGGACCAAATGATGGAGAGAATGGATCGATGGGAGAGGAGTGGCCTCCCCACCTCATCTCTAGCAACCCCTTCTCCAGCACCTCCTGTTTCTGCGACCACATCTGGCTCTGGGGCTCTTCGGCTGACACTCCCACGGGAGTTTTACGGATCGGCGGCTGGGTGACAGGGTTTCCTCCTTCAGCTGGAACTATACCTGGCTACCGTGCGTCCTGCTCCCTCTGGAGAGGAGAGCGTGTGCGCCCTCGTCTCCTGTTTGACTGGGCGAGCCCTCGAGTGGGCCAACGCAGTGTGGAATGGTCCGGACTGGGCTAAGGATAATTACCCAGAGTTCACCCGCCGATTCCGAGCTGTTTTTGACCATCCACCCGAGGGTCGGGCGGCGGGTGAACGGCTGTTTCACCTGCGTCAGGAGACGAGGAGCGTGCAGGATTTTGCCCTAGAGTTTAGGACTTTGGCAGCAGGAGCAGGATGGAACCACAGGGCCTTGATTGATCATTTTAGATGTAGTCTCAGGGAGGACGTCCGCAGGGAGCTGGCATGTCGGGACACCACATTCACACTGGATGGACTTATCGATCTGGCTATCCGTCTCGACAACCTGCTGGCTGCTCGCGGGCGTTCGAATCAGGTCCTGTCGTTTCCAATCCCCAGCCCCCCTGTTCCTATCCCTATGGAATTAGGAGGTACGGCTTCGAGGGGGACTGGAGGAGGAGTGTCCTCCTGCACCAGTTGTGGTCGACGAGGGCACACGTCCGACCGGTGCTGGAGGAACTCGTCTAGGAGTCGGGAGGACAGGCGGAACACTACTCGATCACCCCAGGTGAGTAAGCACCAAACTCATTCAGAGCTTCCTGTCGGTCATGTGTTTGTATTGATTTCTTTCCCTGGGTTTTCCCCCTCTCTACAGCATAAGGCGCTAGTCGATTCAGGCGCAGCTGGGAATTTTATGGATTGTGGGCTTGCGTTAAGGCTAGGGATTCCCCTGGTGTCGTTAGATCGACCTTTCCCCGTGCACTCCTTAGATAGCCGACCATTAGGGTCAGGAGTAATTAGGGAGGCTACGGTGCCGCTGGACATGGTAACGCAGGGTGATCATAAGGAGCAGATTAGCCTGTTCCTTATAGATTCACCTGCGTTTCCAGTGGTGTTGGGGGTTCCCTGGTTAGCTCAACACAACCTGGTGATTTTCTGGCGACAGGGGGCTCTTAAGGGGTGGTCAGAGGAGTGTTCAGGTAGGTGTATAGGAGTTGCCGTTGGTGCGACTACGGTGGAGAGTCCAGACCAAGTTTACACCGTGCGCATTCCCTCTGAATATGCCGATTTGGCTATCGCCTATATATATCTTTAAGGAATACCTAGGATAGGATAAAGTAATCCTTCTCACCCCCCCCCCCTTAAAAGATTTAGATGCACTATTGTAAAGTGGCTGTTCCACTGGATGTCATAAGGTGAATGCACCAATTTGTAAGTCGCTCTGGATAAGAGCGTCTGCTAAATGACTTAAATGTAAATGTAAATGCTCAGAGCAAGGCTCCTCGGCACCTACCTAGAGGGAAATTACAACCCCTCCCCGTTCCACAACGGCCGTGGACACATTTATCGGTGGATTTTCTTACCGACCTTCCCCCGTCCCAGGGAAGTACTACGATCCTGGTCGTTGTGGATCGGTTTTCTAAATCCTGTCGTCTTATTCCGTTGCCCGGTCTTCCTACGGCCCTGCAGACTGCTGAGGCTTTGTTTACCCATGTCTTCCGGCACTATGGGGTGCCTGAGGACATCGTCTCTGATCGGGGTCCTCAATTCACGTCCAGAGTGTGGAGGGCGTTTATGGAGAGACTGGGGGTCTCGGTTAGCTTAACCTCAGGTTTTCACCCCGAGAGTAATGGGCAGGTGGAGCGCGTTAACCAGGATGTGGGCAGGTTTCTGCGCTCCTATTGTCGGGACCGGCCTGGTGAGTGGGCAAGGTATGTTCCATGGGCCGAACTAGCCCAGAACTCCTTACGCCACTCCTCTACGAACTTGTCTCCTTTTGAGTGTGTGTTAGGTTCCCAGCCGGTCCTGGCTCCATGGCATCAGAGTCAGACCGAGGCTCCTGTGGTGGAGGAATGGGTACAGCGCTCCAAGGACACCTGGAAAGCCGTTCAGGACTCATTACGGTTAGCGGGAGAACGGCAGAAGAGGAGCGCTAATATTTACACATGTTTTGGAAAAGGGGGGATTAAGGGGCGAGTGTTTAAATTGTGCAGTACTTAGAAATAGTAATAAGAGTAGCAGAAATTATGGTGTCAATCAATCAACCAAAAATATTTACAAAGCCCTTTTTACGTAAGCAGATGTTACAAAGTGCTTACAGAAACCCAGACTAAAACCCCAAACAGCAAGCAATGTAGAGCCATGGTGGCACAGAAAATCTCCCTAGTAAGGCAGGAACATAGGAAGAAACCTAGAGAGGAACCTGGCTCTGGCCAGTGGAGATTGTCAGTTGGCTTTTCATAGCCGAGTATTCAGAGGCAGAACAGCAGAAACTGGATCAGCAGTCCGACAAGGTGGACTGGGATGGGGAAGCCAGGAGTTTTTAGGCCAGATAGTCCTGAGGCATGAGGGCTCAGGTCCTCTGGGAGGAGAGAGAGAGAGAGAGCGAGATGGGAGAATTAGAGGTCACATACTTAATTAAGATCACACAGGACACCCGATAAGAAGGGAGAAATACACAAGATAGAACAGACTGACCCTAACCCACAGCATATAGAGTATTGCAGCATAGATACTGGGGACTGAGATAGGATAGGTTGGGGGACACTGTGGCACCGTCCGACAACACCCTCGGACAGGGCCAACCAGGCAGGATATAACCCCACCCACTTTTCCAAAGTACAGCCCCCACACCACCAGAGGGTTATCAACAGACCACTAACTTATTAACCTGAGACAAGGCGTATAGGCCACAAAGATCTCCCCCACCACACGAGCCAGAGGGGGCGCAAGACCGGACAGGAAGATAAACATCAGTGACTAAAGTATAGCGAAAAAAGCCTGGCAAGACATGAAGCACCCCTCCTCGGGGAGGAATGGAAGAGCACCAGTAAGCCAGTGACTCAGCTCCTGTAATAGGGTTTGAGGCAGAGAATCCCAGTGGGGAGAGGGGAACCGGCCAGGCAGAGACATCAAGGGCGGTTTTTAACTTCAGTGCCTTTCCGTTCACTTTCACACTCCTGGGCCAGACTACACTCAATCATAGGACCTACTGAAGAGATGAATCCTCAATAAACACTTAAAGTTCGAGACAGTCTACATCTCTTACATGGATAGGCAGACCATTCGATAAAAAATGAATAGAATAAAGCCCTGCCTCTATAGAATAAAGCCCTGCCTCCAGCTGTTTGCTTAGAAATTCTAGGGACAGTAAGGAGGCCTGCGTCTTGTGACCGTAGCGTACGTACAGTGGGACAAAAAAGTATTTAGTCAGCCACCAATTGTGCAAGTTCTCCCACTTAAAAAGATGAGAGAGGCCTGTACTTTTCATCATAAGTACACTTCAACTATGACAGACAAAATGAGGGAAAAAAATCCAGAAAATCACATTGTAGGATTTTTTATGAATTTATTTGCGAAATATGGTGGAAAATATTTACGGCAGTACCAAATCGGAAAGACAAGTAGGAGCAAGCCCATGCAATGCTTTGTAGGTTAGCAGTAAAACCTTGAAAGCCCTAACCTTAACAGGAAGCCAGTGTAGAGAGACTAGCACTGGAGTAATATGATCAAATTTTGGGGTTCTCGTCAAGATTCTAGCAGCCGTGTTTAGCACGAACTGAAGTTTATTTAGTGCTTCATCCGGGTAGCCAGAAAGTAGAGCATTGCAGAAGTCTAATCTAGAAGTGACAAAAGCATGGATACATTTATCTGCATCAGTTTCAGAAAGTTTCAAATTTTTACAATGTTACGAAGATGGGAAAAAAGCTGTCCTTGAAAAATTCTTGATATGTTCGTCAAAAGAGAGATCAGGGTCCTATGTAACGCGGACTTCCTTCACAGTTTTATTTGAGACGACTGTACAACCATCAAGATGAATTGTCAGATCCAACAGAAGATCTCTTTGTTTCTTGGGGAATGAGAACTAGCACCTCTGTTTTGTCCGAATTTAAAAGTAAAATATTTTCCGCCATCCACTTCCTTATGTCTAAAACACAGGCTTCCAGGGAGGTTAATTTTGCAGCTTCACCATGTTTCATTGAAATTTACAACTGTGTATCAACCGCATAGCAGTGAAAGTTAACATTATGTTTCTGAATGACATCACCAAGAGGTAAAATATATTGTGAAAACAATAGTGGTCCTAAAACTGAACTTTGAGGAACAGGACGAATCAAATTTGTCAGAGGACAAATCATCCACAGAGTCAAGCTGATATCTTTCCGACAGATAAGATCTAAACCAGGCCAGAACTTGTCCGTGTAGACCAATTTGGGTTTCCAATCTCTCCAAAAGAATGTTGTGATCGATGATATCAAAAGCAGTGCTAAGGTCTAGGAACATGAGGACAGATGCAGAGCCTTGGTCTGACGCCATTAAAAGGTACTTTACCACCTTCATGAGTGCAGTCTCAGTGCTATGATGGGGTCTAAAACCAGACTGAAGCATTTCGTATACATTGTTTGCCTTCAGGAAGGTAGTGAGTTACTGCACAACAGCTTTTTCAAAAAATGTTGAGAGGAATGGAAGATTCGATATTGGCCGATAGTTTTTTATATTTTCTGGGTCAAGGTTTGGCTTTTTCAAGTGAGGCTTTATTACTGTGTCAAGAGATATAGTATTAAAACACTTGAGTGTCTCCCTTGATCCAGGGTCCTGGCAGTGTTGTGCAGACTCAGGACAACTGAGCTTTGGAGAATTATGCAGATGTAAAGAGGAGTCGTAATTTGCTTTGTAATGATCATGATCTTTTCGTCAAAGAAGTTCATGATTTTTTCACGCTGCAGATAAAGCTATCCTCTTTTGGGGGATGCTGCTTTTTAGTTTGCTTTGCGACAGTATCAAAAATACATTTGGGATTGTTCTTATTCTCCTCAATTGAGTTGGAGAAATAAGATGAACGAGCAGCAGTGAGGGCTCTTCGATACTGCACGGTACTGTCTTTCCAAGCTAGTTGGAAGACTTCCAGTTTGGTGTAGCACCATTTCAGGGCTCGTGTATTTTCTGTAAATCAGGGAAATGGTATACAGAAAATACAGTCGCACTTTGGGTATTACGCAAGGTTAAATTTAGTTCCTCAGTTAGGTGGTTAACTGATTTTTGTATTCTGACATCCTTGGGTAGGTGGAGGGAGACTGGAAGGGTTATCTAGGAATCTTTGGGTTGTCCAAGAATTTATAGCACAGCTTTTGATGATCCTTGGTTGGGGTCTGAGCAGATTATTTGTTGCGATTGCAAACATAATAATAATGGTGGTCCGATAGTCCAGGGTTATGAGGAAAAACATCAAGATTCACAATATTTTTTCCATGGGACAAAACTAAGTGTGACTGTGTCAGTGAGTAGGTCCGGAGACATGTTGGACAAAACCCACTGAGTCGATGATGGCTCCGAAAGCCTTTTGAGTGGTTCTGTGGACTTTTCCACGTGAATATTAAAGTCACCAAAAATGTTAATATTATCTGCCATGACTACAAGGTCCGATAGGAATTCAGTGAACTCAGTGAGGAATGCTGTATACAGCCCAGGAGGCCTGTAAACAGTAGCTATAAAAAGTGATTGAGTAGGCCGCATAGATTTTATGACTAGAAGCTCAAAAGATGAAAATGCAGTCTTTTTTTGTAAATAGAAATTTGCTATTGTAAACATTAGTCGCCTTATGATCGCTAGTGTAACCAGTAGGAGAGCGCTCATTTAACACAGTAAATTCATCAGGCTTAAGCCATGTTTCACTCAGGCCAATCACATCAAGATTATGATCAGTGATTAGTTCATTAACTATAACTGCCTTGGAAGTGAGGGATCTAACATTATGTAGCCCTATTTTGAGATATCACAATCTCTTTCAATAATAACAGGAATGGGGTAGGTCTTTATTCCAGTGAGATTGCTAAGGCGAACACTGCTATGTTTAGTTTTGCCCAACCTAGATCGAGGCACAGACACTATGCTAGTAGCAGACACCACTGAGCTGGCAGGCTGGCTAACAGCATGCTTCCTGGGCTGCACCCTATCTCATTGTGGAGCTAGAGGAGTTAGAGCCCTGTCTATGTTCATAGATAAGATGAGAGCACCCCTCCAGCTAGGATTGAGTCCATCACTTCTCAGCAGGCTAGGCTTGGTCCTGTTTGTGGGTGAGTCCCAGAAATAGGGCCAATTATCTACAAATTCTATCTTTTGGAGGGGCAAAAAATAGTTTTCAACCAACGATTGAGTTGTGAGACTGCTGTAGAGCTCATCACTCCCCCTAACTGGAAGGGGGCCAGAGACAATTACTCGTTGCCGACACATCTTTCTAGCTGATTTACTGTTCAGAGGAGACTGTGTGAATCAGGCCTCCATGGTCAAATTGCTGCAAAGAAACCATTACTAAAGGAAACTAATAAGAAGAAGAGACGTGCTTGAGCCAAGAAACATGAGCAATAGCCATTAGACAGGTGGAAATTTGTCCTTTGTTCTGGAGTCCAAATTGGAGATATTTTGTTTCAACCACCGTGTCTTTGTGAGGGGGGGTGAACGGATGATCTCTGCATGTGTATTTCCCACCGTAAAGCATGGAGGAGGAGGTCTTTTGGTGTGGCAGTGCTTTGCTGGGGACATTGTGATTTGTTTAGAATTCAAGGCACACTTAACCAGCATCGCTACCACAGCATTCTGCAGCGATCCCATCTGGGTTGGGCTTATTGGGCCTATCATCTGTTTTCAACAGGACAATGACCCAACACACCTCCAGGCTGTGTAACGGCTATTTTCCCAAGAAGGAGGGTGATAGAGTGCTGCATCAGATGACCTGGCCTCCACAATCACCCGACCTCAACCAAATTGAGATGGTTTGGGATGAGTCTGACCGCAGACTGAAGGAAAAGCAGCCAACAAGTGCTCAGCATATGTGGGAACTCTTTCAAGACTGTTGTAAAAGCATTCCAGGTGAAGCTGGTTGAGAGAATGCCAAGAGTGTGCAGAGCTGTCATCAAGGCAAAGGGTGGCTTTTTGAAGAATCTCAAATATAAAATATATTTTGATTTGTTTAACACTTTTTTAAGAGTTAGGGATTAAATGAGCGGCCTTAGAGAACTGTTAGAATGATGGTGTTGCCATCAGACGGGGGAAGTCCAGTGACAAAGTCCAGAGAGATATGGGACCAGGGACGATGAGGATCCAGTAGTGGCTGAAGAAGGCCAGAAGGAGTTTGCTGTGGAGTCTTGTTCTGGGCGCACACCGTGCATGCGGCGGCGAAGGCAGAGACGTCAGGAACCATTGTGGGCCACCACTGTGGGCCACCAACTTAGGTGACTGGTTATCCTGGAGGAATGAGCCCATTCCAGGATCCAGGACTGGACTGAGTTAGGGACTAACAGCCGGTTAGCTGGGCCCCCTTCAGGCCCAGTCTGGGAGTGTTGTGCCTAGCGAACCAGGGTCTCGATACGCCAACCCCACTGTGGCTGCAAGGCATGAGTTAGGGAGAATGGTTTCGGAGACCGAGAGTGTGGTAGAGGAACTGTATAGGTGGGAGAGCATCAACCCTTAATATTTTTGGACCCTGGGTGGTAGGAAATAGTGAAGTTGAATATAGTAAACAAGAGAGCCCACCGAGAGTGTCTGGAGTTAAGCCACTTTGCTGTACGGAGATATTCCACATTTTTATGGTCGATTCAGACCAAGAATGGCTGTTCTGCTCCTTCCATCCAGTGCCTCCGCTCTTGCAACGCCATCTTGACCGCCAGAAGTTCTCAGTTGCCTCCGTCGTAGTTCCTCCCTGCAGGTTTGAGATGATGTCAATGTACAGATGCAGGGTCTTGTCCTTCTTCTCCACAAAGAAAAACCCTGCGCCGGCAGGAGATACAGATGGACGGACGGCCCCAGTAGCCAGAGACTCCTCTATGTACTCCTCCATAGCCTTGGCCTCCGCCCCGATAGAGAATATAGCTGACCCCGAGGTGGTGCCTGGGAGAAGATCAATGGCACAATCATAAGGGCCATGTGGGGGAAGGAAGTAGCACGTGCCTTAATGAAAACTTCAAGGAGGTCATGGTATTCAGTGGGAATGGTAGAAACATCCAAAGCCTTGCTAATGTCCTGAGGAAAACGTCTCAGGGAAGGCTGTACAGCTTGAAGACAGTGGGAATGGCAAAATGGGCTCCAACCCAGGATGGAGCTCGTTGTCCAGTCAATAACAGGGTTGTGTTTTTGGAGCCATGGAAATCCCAAGACAACCGGAACATGGGAGATGCAATGAGGAGGAACTGTATGGTCTCACTGTGGTTACCTGAAACCCGTATATGAACGGGCACAGTACTATGGGTGACTCTACCTATTGATCGGCCGTCCAGTGCCCTAGCATCCATGGGAACCGAGAGAGGTTAAGTGAGAATACCAAGCTCAGAAGCAATAGTAGCATCCATAAAACTTTCATCAGCCCCAGAGTCAATGAGCACTCTGAGAGACTTGATTGGTCTCCCCACAGCAAAAGCACAAAAAAAGGTGTGCGGGTGATGGGAATTAGGGAACTCCCAGTCTGGCTCACCAGAGTACTTGTATCCACCAGAGACAAGGGACAAGGGTTTCCTAACAGGGCAGGTAGCTATATAATGTCCTGCCCCTCCACAGTACAGACAACAGTTTGAACTCAGCCTCCCTAGGCTCAGGAGTATCCAACTCACCCGTTGGGGCAGGATACATGTTGGTGATATTTTGGAAGAATTTGTTTTATATGTGCTTTAACATCACCGTGACAATAAAGGCTGCTTTCGGGAGAGAGAATTATGGCTAATGTTTTTGTACAGTTCTACAGAGTGGGACAGGTGTCACTTGATGGTCACAAAAGCAGCTGCTCACCAATTTGACAGCTCCAGTGCATTTACACCTCCCACATGCCAAAGCGTCGGCTATGCTGGTGTCGGTTATCGCCGGTTAACGTTTGATCTGATTGAATCTACACCTCACACCTTCAGTCAATCAGGTTGTGTTATTTCACTGTGAAATGCCCTCTCCAGTGTATTGTAAACAACAGAAAAGCTGTATTTACTTCAGAACAATCTGAAGATGTGTGGTTTATGGAGTTTTTGTTTGACTATTTATATTGTCTTGTATAATAGTACTTAGCTATCAATTTTCAGTGCATTGGAATGGATTTAGCTTCAGGTTTTATCATTTAACTTGTTGAGAACTAATGGTTCTACATGTTAATATTTGAGTCATTTAGCAGTCTTGCTCAAGGGTACAAAGACAGATCTTTTATCTCGTTGGCTCTGGGATTCAAACCAACAACCTTGCGGTTACTGGCCCACCTTAACCTTTAGGCTACCTGCTAGAATGGGGGAGCATGAGACGAGCATCTTGCTGCCGAGGCAGAATGAGCTAGAGATTACAGTACATAGAGAAACATTTTATGTTGTATTTAATTATTTGTTTCAGTGTGTTTACATTCAACACGTAGCTAAAACATGTAGCTAAATCAATACATTGTGTTGCTAGGGTTGTTTTATTTGGGGCAACACTGTAGCCAGGTTGTAACTTTTAGATTGGATACATCAACAACAAGTTTGTGTCCAAACTGAAAGTCATAACAAAAGACACATTTTTGATGAAAATTTAGCCATGAAACGAACTTCCCTAACAAAGAAATTTGTATATTTTTTAATGTTTTACATTTTGAATAATTGATGTGAGAAAGTTTGAGTTTCCATGGTGATGCAATGGTTCAATATGAGTTTTGTGTCTTGGATGTACCTGCAGGTACCTGAATATCTTACGGCTATCATAAACACAATCAACAGGAAGGAAGACACTGGGTTTGCACACTGGCTAAACTCCCTAATCGACATCACAATTGTGAAATGTTCTGTCCCAGACCAGGAAATAACATTTGAACCCTTAACCCTAACCCTAGATTCATAGGAATACCTATGTAAGAATGCTGTTTCTTGACTATAGCTCAGCATTCAACACCATAGTACCCTCCAAGCTCATCATTAAGCTCGAGGCCCTGGGTCTGAACCCCGCCCTGTGCAACTGGGTCCTGGACTTCCTTCCGGGCCGCCCCCAGGTGGTGAAGGTAGGAAACATCACCTCTACTTCGCTGATCCTCAACACTGGGGCCCCACAAGGGTGCTGCTCAGCCCCCTCCTGTACTCCCTGTTCACTCATGACTGCATGGCCAAACACGCCTCCAACTCAATCATCAACTTTGCAGAAGACACAACAGTTGTAGTCTTGATTATCAATGATGAAGAGACAGCCTACAGGGAGGAGGTGGGGGCTCTGGTAGTGTGATGCCTGGAAAACAACCTCTCACTCAAAATCAACAAAACAAAGGAGATGATAATGGACTTCAAGTAACAGCATAGGGTGCATCCCCCCTATCTACATCGACGGGACCACAGTGGAGAAGGTGGAAAGCTTCATGTTCCTTGGCATACACATCACGGACAAACTGAAATGGACCACCCACACAAACAGTGTGGTGAAGAAGGCGCAACAGAGCCTCTTCAATCTCAGGAGGCTAAAGAAATTTGGCGTGTCACCTAAAACCCAGATGCACAATTGAAAGCATCTTGTCGGGCTGTATTACCGGCTGGTACAGCAACTGCACCACTCGCAAGGGGGGTGCGGTCTGCCCAACGCATTACCCACACAAACTACCCACCCTCCAGGACACCTACAGCACCTGATGTCACAGGAATGCCAAAAAGATCATCAAGGACATCAACCACCCGAGCTACTGCCTGTTCACCCCGCTATCATCCAGAATACGAGCGCAGTACAGGTGCACCAAAGCTGGGACCGAGAGACTGAAAATCAGCTTCTATCTCAAGGCCATCAGACTGTTAAACAGCCATCACTAACATTAGAAGCTGCTGCCTATAGGCATAGACTAGGAATCACTGGCCACTTTTAAGGAACGGAACACTAGTAACTTTAATAATATTTACATATCTGGCATTACTCATCTCATATGTATATACTGTATTCTATACTATTCTACGGTATCTTAGTCACTTAATGTTTACATTTGGCATTACTTATCTCATGTGTATATACTGTATTCTAGACTATTCTACGGTATCTTAGTCACTTAATGTTTACATTTGGCATTACTTATCTCATGTGTATATACTGGTTTCTATACTATTCTACCCTCCACTATTCTACTATTCTACCTTCCTCATGATCATTGATGCCCCACAAGGTGAGATCTTGCATGGAGCCCCAGACCGAGGGTGATTGACCGTCATCTTGAACTTCTTCCACTTTCTAATAATTGCGCCAACAGTTGTTGCCTTCTCACCAAGCTGCTTGCCTATTGTCCTGTAGCACATCCCAGCCTTGTGCAGGTCTACAATTTTACCCTGATGTCCTTACACAGCTCTCTGGTCTTGGCCATTGTGGAGAGGTTGGAGTCTGTTTGATTGAGTGTGTGGACAGGTGTCTTTTATACAGGTAACGAGTTCAAACAGGTGCAGTTAATACATGTAAGGAGTGGAGAACAGGAGGTCTTCTTAAAGAAAAAACTAACAGGTATTCTTACTGGTTGGTAGGTGATCAAATACTTATGTCATGCTATAAAATGCTAATTAATTACTTAAAAATCATATAATGTGATTATCTGGATTTTTGTTTTAGATTCCATCTCTCACAGAAGTGTACCTATGATAAAAATTAGAGACCTCTAAATGCTTTGTAAGTAGGAAAACCTGCAGAATCGGCAGTGTATCAAATACTTCTTCTCCCCACTGTATATACAGGCTGTGTTCCAAACACAAAGACACACCCTCGTTCACTTACCCTTGCCTTATGATCTTGGGGGAATCCCCGTCGCCATCTTGGAGGGTGGTCCAAATGATTAGCCAAGCGATGTCACGACTTCCGCCGAAGTTGGCTCCCCTGCTTGTTTGGGCGGCGCTCGGTGGTCGTCGTCACCGTCCTACTAGCTGCCACCGATCCCTTTTTCGTTTGTCTGTTTGTTTTGTCTTATTAGTTTCACCTGTGTTTCTGTTGTTTGGTTTAATGAGCTCCCCTATATTTAGTAGGTAGACCCGCCTTTGTTTTGTGCGGGATTGCCTTTATGTTACGTGTGTGCATCTTGGCACCCTGTGGTTTTTGGATTGTCTCGTTGTATGTCCGCGCCCTGTATTTGTTGGGCTGATTATTTTGTGTGCCTTAGCAAAAACACTTAACCCCAGTGGAACTCTCTCTGCGTGTGATTCCTGCACCCACCTAGTCCCACGTGACAAGCAAGGGAAATTTGCAATGTAAGCCCCTCAGCCCTCGATTTCAGTCGGCTTTGCGAGTGTACAATTATGTTCAGAACATACAATTATGTTCTGAAACTCCCCATAATTCAATTTGCGATGATTGTACATCCGCTAAGAAAAGTCTGCAAAAACTTAAAAACAACATCAATGGAGAAGTCAACCTACTAGTGTAAGTAAAAACAAATGCAAATAACTTTTTACATTTTGCTTCTACGTAAAAAGTAATTTTGGAAATTGTAGAAATAAAACATTTCCCTTCAGAAGTTCCAGCTATGCAGGCTAACGTTAGTTAGCTAATTAATTTGCTAGCTATCATACACTAGGCATATATTACTAATGATATATTTAATATAAGTAGACCTGCACTCATAATTAACTGTAGCACATATAAAGCACCCACAAGCCAGCGGTGGCTGAAGACACAATCATCGCGGGATGAACGAGTGACAAATTTCCAGCCAAGGGTGGTCCCTTTAAAAATCATTCCTTCCTCCCTTCCCCTTTGCCCTGCAAGTGTATACTTGTCAGACTTCATGATATGTCATCAGAAGTGTCCACTTAATTTGAGGGCTGAGGGGATAGGGTGTGTCTTTTAAGTGTTTGGACCGCAGCCACTGTTTTTCTATACTATTCTACTGAATCTTAGTCCATTCCGCTCTGACATCACTCGTCCATATGTATATAGTCTTAATTCATTATTACTTAGATTTGTGTGTATTGGGTATGTGTTGTGTAATTTGTTAGATATTACTTGTTAGATATTGCCGCACTGTCGGAGCTAGAAGCACAAGCATTTCACAACAACCGCAATAACATGCTCTACTTCCGGGTTGGAGCGAGCGGTCGCATTCGCACTTCGGTCCGCAGGTAGTATTACTTTTCATTACTTTTCATTACATTTCATTATAGTACAACGGTTTGATTTGTCTAATCTTAGCAATTTCTTCTTAGCTAGCTACATAGCCGTCTTTGTATCAAAGATAATTGCGTAATTATCGTATTTCGTCGTCCTAACGTAGTCTACTGCCCAGCAGCTAGCCACATAGCTAACGTCCACCGTCTACCGTATAGCAGCACTGTAGAAACTATTACACTCAACTGAACGACTTGATTAGTGTAGTGTTAGCTAGCTACATAGTTGTCTTTGCTGACTTCGTATCCAAGATAATTGTGTAGTTTAGAGTGTGTAGTCTTAGAGTGATTATCTTAATTTACCGAGGTTAGCTAGCCAGCTATTTGTCGTCCTTAACGTAGGAGACACTGCTAGCTAGCTAGCAGCTAACAGCTAACAGCTAGCCAACGTCTACCGAATATAACTTCTGCACTCAACAACCCGGTCGCATTCCGCTTCGCTCCACAGGTAGTATCACATTTTCATTTCATTTCATTTCATTACAGCACAACGGTTTGATTTGCTTGATCGTAGCTAGCTACATAGCCGTCTTTGTATCAAAGATAATTGTGTAGTCTAGAGCGATTTTCTAGGTTAGCTAGCCAGCTATTGTCGTTCTTTTAACGCAACGTAACGTAATCAACACTGCTAGCTAGCCAGCTAGCCCCCGAATAGCAGCACTGTAGAAACTATTACACTCAACGGAACGACTTGATTAGTGTAGTGTCAACAACGCAGCCACTGCCAGCTAGCCTACAAAGTCAACAACGCAGCCACTGCCAGCTAGCCTACTTCAGCAGTACTGTATCATTTTAATCATTTTAGTCAATAAGATTCTTGCTACGTAAGCTTAACTTTCTGAACATTCGAGACGTGTAGTCCACTTGTCATTCCAATCTCCTTGCATTAGCGTAGCCTCTTCTGCAGCCTGTCAACTATGTGTCTGTCTATCCCTGTTCTCTCCTCTCTGCACAGACCATACAAACGCTCCACACCGCGTGGCCGCGGCCACCCTAATCTGGTGGCCCCAGCGCGCACGACCCACGTGGAGTTCCAGGTCTCCGGTAGCCTCTGGAACTGCCGATCTGCGGCCAACAAGGCAGAGTTCATCTCAGCCTATGCCTCCCTCCAGTCCCTTGACTTCTTGGCACTGACGGAAACATGGATCACCACAGATAACACTGCTACTCCTACTGCTCTCTCCTCGTCCGCCCACGTGTTCTCGCACACCCCGAGAGCTTCTGGTCAGCGGGGTGGTGGCACCGGGATCCTCATCTCTCCCAAGTGGTCATTCTCTCTTTCTCCCCTTACCCATCTGTCTATCGCCTCCTTTGAATTCCATGCTATCACAGTTACCAGCCCTTTCAAGCTTAACATCCTTATCATTTATCGCCCTCCAGGTTCCCTCGGAGAGTTCATCAATGAGCTTGATGCCTTGATAAGCTCCTTTCCTGAGGACGGCTCACCTCTCACAGTTCTGGGCGACTTTAACCTCCCCACGTCTACCTTTGACTCATTCCTCTCTGCCTCCTTCTTTCCACTCCTCTCCTCTTTTGACCTCACCCTCTCACCTTCCCCCCCCCTACTCACAAGGCAGGCAATACGCTCGACCTCATCTCTACTAGATGCTGTTCTTCCACTAACCTCATTGCAACTCCCCTCCAAGTCTCCGACCACTACCTTGTATCCTTTTCCCTCTCGCTCTCATCCAACACTTCCCACACTGCCCCTACTCGGATGGTATCGCGCCGTCCCAACCTTCGCTCTCTCTCCCCCGCTACTCTCTCCTCTTCCATCCTATCATCTCTTCCCTCTGCTCAAACCTTCTCCAACCTATCTCCTGATTCTGCCTCCTTAACCCTCCTCTCCTCCCTTTCTGCATCCTTTGACTCTCTATGTCCCCTATCCTCCAGGCCGGCTCGGTCCTCCCCTCCCGCTCCGTGGCTCGACGACTCATTGCGAGCTCACAGAACAGGGCTCCGGGCAGCCGAGCGGAAATGGAGGAAAACTCGCCTCCCTGCGGACCTGGCATCCTTTCACTCCCTCCTCTCTACATTTTCCTCCTCTGTCTCTGCTGCTAAAGCCACTTTCTACCACTCTAAATTCCAAGCATCCGCCTCTAACCCTAGGAAGCTCTTTGCCACCTTCTCCTCCCTCCTGAATCCTCCTGAATCCTCCCCCCCTCCTCCCTCTCTGCAGATGACTTCGTCAACCATTTTGAAAAGAAGGTCGACGACATCCGATCCTCGTTTGCTAAGTCAAACGACACCGCTGGTTCTGCTCACACTGCCCTACCCTGTGCTCTGACCTCTTTCTCCCCTCTCTCTCCAGATGAAATCTCGCGTCTTGTGACGGCCGGCCGCCCAACAACCTGCCCGCTTGACCCTATCCCCTCCTCTCTTCTCCAGACCATTTCCGGAGACCTTCTCCCTTACCTCACCTCGCTCATCAACTCATCCCTGACCGCTGGCTACGTCCCTTCCGTCTTCAAGAGAGCGAGAGTTGCACCCCTTTGAAAAAACCTACACTCGATCCCTCCGATGTCAACAACTACAGACCAGTATCCCTTCTTTCTTTTCTCTCCAAAACTCTTGAACGTGCCGTCCTTGGCCAGCTCTCCCGCTATCTCTCTCAGAATGACCTTCTTGATCCAAATCAGTCAGGTTTCAAGACTAGTCATTCAACTGAGACTGCTCTTCTCTGTATCACGGAGGCGCTCCGCACTGCTAAAGCTAACTCTCTCTCCTCTGCTCTCATCCTTCTAGACCTATCGGCTGCCTTCGATACTGTGAACCATCAGATCCTCCTCTCCACCCTCTCCGAGTTGGGCATCTCCGGCGCGGCCCACGCTTGATTGCGTCCTACCTGACAGGTCGCTCCTACCAGGTGGCGTGGCGAGAATCTGTCTCCTCACCACGCGCTCTCACCACTGGTGTCCCCCAGGGCTCTGTTCTAGGCCCTCTCCTATTCTCGCTATACACCAAGTCACTTGGCTCTGTCATAACCTCACAAGGTCTCTCTTATCATTGCTATGCAGACGACACACAATTAATCTTCTCCTTTCCCCCTTCTGATGACCAGGTGGCGAATCGCATCTCTGCATGTCTGGCAGACATATCAGTGTGGATGACGGATCACCACCTCAAGATGAACCTCGGCAAGACGGAGCTCCTCTTCCTCCCGGGGAAGGACTGCCCGTTCCATGATCTCGCCATCACGGTTGACAACTCCATTGTGTCCTCCTCCCAGAGCGCTAAGAACCTTGGCGTGATCCTGGACAACACCCTGTCGTTCTCAACTAACATCAAGGCGGTGGCCCGTTCCTGTAGGTTCATGCTCTACAACATCCGCAGAGTACGACCCTGCCTCACACAGGAAGCGGCGCAGGTCCTAATCCAGGCACTTGTCATCTCCCGTCTGGATTACTGCAACTCGCTGTTGGCTGGGCTCCCTGCCTGTGCCATTAAACCCCTACAACTCATCCAGAACGCCGCAGCCCGTCTGGTGTTCAACCTTCCCAAGTTCTCTCACGTCACCCCGCTCCTCCGCTCTCTCCACTGGCTTCCAGTTGAAGCTCGCATCCGCTACAAGACCATGGTGCTTGCCTACGGAGCTGTGAGGGGAACGGCACCTCAGTACCTCCAGGCTCTGATCAGGCCCTACACCCAAACAAGGGCACTGCGTTCATCCACCTCTGGCCTGCTCGCCTCCCTACCACTGAGGAAGTACAGTTCCCGCTCAGCCCAGTCAAAACTGTTCGCTGCTCTGGCCCCCCAATGGTGGAACAAACTCCCTCACGACGCCAGGACAGCGGAGTCAATCACCACCTTCCGGAGACACCTGAAACCCCACCTCTTTAAGGAATACCTAGGATAGGATAAGTAATCCTTCTCACCCCCCTAAAAGATTTAGATGCACTATTGTAAAGTGGCTGCTCCACTGGATGTCATAAGGTGAATGCACCAATTTGTAAGTCGCTCTGAATAAGAGCGTCTGCTAAATTACTTAAATGTAAATGTAAACATCTGCTAATCACGTGTATGTGATCAATCAAATTTGATGTCCTCTCAACCCTATGCCTAATCCTAAACACAACACTAACCCTAGCGTCATGTCCATCTGTCAAATTTGGAAAGCCTTTCACAACTTTCCTTCCCAGGCCAAGACTCACAGGTTACACAGCAACCACCCTTCCATTGCTGACTTGCTAAAGTGAACAATAACAGCCACTTTTTCATTGTTCCCCAAAAATATAAATGAAAAAGAAAGAGGCAAATTGTCTTATATCAGTCTAACTGGTCTGTAACAACGCTGCTGTTTGACAAAATCTGTGAAAAAAAGATCCCAGGTGTGAGAAGAAAGAGGAAAAAAACAAAAACTAAATGATGGATTATCTTTAATGACAGGGAAGCCATCTAGAAAATCATACTGATGAGAAACAGGTTGGAAAGGCCACATAATCCTAATGGCACAGAGGGAATAGATAGAGGCATTTATGGACAGTTTGAGAGGAGAGTTAAAAGCTCCGCAGGGTGAAAGGAGTGCCTATAATCTGAGAAGTCCACGCTCTCTCCTCTTTCCTCTGGGACAAGGCTTGGATGTGCGGCAAGGAGGAGACGCTAACAGCACAGTAGTACCAGTGGATCTGTCCAGTGTTGCCCCCTTTCAGCCCAATCTTGTAGTCTTTATGTTCATTCTCTTTCTCTCATATTTTCTTATGAGCCCTACTGGATAAATGTAAAAAATGCATTGGGTTTCAGAGGTTGAGTCATGACCCATAGAATAGGCTAACTGTTGTGTATTCTAGTGTGTATAGTGCCACAGATGTCCCTGAGTGATATGAGGCATCTCAATTATGTCTGTGTCATCCAAGCTCAACAGTTGGTTGACCTTCACAGTGTGAGCTGGAGGCAGTGATGCAGTGAGGGGATTCTCCTTCACCATTCTGGTCTCTGTGGCAGGGGTCGTCAGAGGGGGTATGGTATACCCTAGCTCAACACCAACAATTTTAAATAAGCTATTAAAAGGCAAATGCAGTTTAGCGATATTCATGGCTGACTTTAGGACCATGAGGATGCCTGGGAGAGGGAGGGAAGGCTGTTTGAACAACTGGATGGCTTTATGGAGAATAGAGATCTGTATATAATGACGAGATGCTCATGTCTCCGCCCTAACAATGAGAGTTGTTGTCCCAAAGGCGGGAAGGCAGGCGACAAGCTTAGGTCCAAATTAAACCCATAGAAAAGTATTGGGCTTATTTTGGACAGATTTTGGCGAGAGTGAAACCTCTTGCTTCCTCAATTTAGAGGACCGAGCAAAGAGGACTGAGTACGCCCCCATTATCATCGACGGGGCTGTAGTGGAACAGGCTGAGAGCTTCAAGTTCCTTGGGGTCCACATCACCAACAAACTAGCATGGTCCACGCACACCAAGACAGTCGTGAAGAAGGCACGACAAAACCTCTTCCCCCTCAGGAGACTGAAAAGATTGCGCATGGGTCCTCAGATCCTCAAAAGGTGCAGCTGCATCATCGAGAGCATTGGTTGCATCACTGCCTGGTATGGCAACTGCTCGGCCTCCGACCGCAAGTCACTGCAGAGGGTAGTGCGAACATCCCAGTACATCACTGGGGCCAAGCTTCCTGCCATACAGGACGTCTGTACCAGGCGGTGTCAGAGGAAGGCCATAAAAACTGTCATTGACTCAAGCCACCCTAGTCATAGACTGTTCTCTCTGCTACCACATGGCAAGCGGTACCAGAGCACCAAGTCTAGGTCCAAGAGGCTTCTGAACAGCTTCTACCCCCAAGCCATAAGACTCCTGGACACCTAATCAAATGGCTACGCTGACTATTTGCATTGCCCCCAGCCCCTCCCTCTTTTATACCGCTGCTACTCTCTGTTGTTATCATCTATGCATAGTCACTTTAATAACTCTGCCTACATGTACATATTACCTCAACTGCATTGTTGGTTAGGGGCTCATAAGTAAGCATTTCACTGTTGTATTCGGCGCACTTGACTAATAACATTTAATTTGACTTGATTTGAATTTGGAAAGTATTCAGACCTCTAGACTTTTTCCACATGTTTTTTTAGGTAGCCTACAGCCTTATTCTAAAATGAATGAAATAAAACATTTTCCTCATCAATCTAAACTTAATACCCCATAATGACAAAGCAAAAATATGTTTTCAGAAATGTTTGCAAAAAAAACGTAAATATCTTACTTACATAAGTATTAAGACCCTTTGCTAAGAGACTCGACATTGAGCTCAGGTGCATCCTGTTTCCATTGATAATCCTAGAGATGTTTCTACAACTTGCTTGAAGTCCACCTGTGGTACATTCTATTGATTGGACATGATTTGGAAAGGAACACACCTGTCTATATAAGGTCCCACAGTTGACAGTGTATATCAGAGCAAAAAACAAGCCATGAGGTCGAAGGAATTGCCCGTAGAGCTCCGAGACAGGATTGTGTCGAGGCACAAAACTGGGGAAGGGTACCAAAACATTTCTGCAGCATTTAAGGTTCCCAAGAACACAGTGGCCTTCATCATTCTTAAATTGAAGATGTTTGGTACTGCCAAGACTCTTCCTTGAGCTGGCCGCCCGACCAAACTGAGCATTTTCTTCTTCTGAATGGAGGACAAGCGATGGGATACGGTAGCAAGCGAATCAAAGCCATCGTCAAAAGAAATGTTTCTGAATGTGTGACTGTAGACTATATAGTTTCTTGTTTCATTCTTACTATGCAATCAACGAGTCTACCATGTAAAGGATGGGAGATATCAGGTTACTTGAGCACAAATCAATCTAATTGTAGTGAACGTGTTACATGCAAGAGCACTAATCAATTTAATCTGACACCTCACCTGGAAACATTGTTATTCTGTCCCGCCCCTGGGTCTGGAGCTGGGCTGTCAGTTGGTCAACCTTCACAATCAAACAACACTGGCTGTTGGTTAACCAAGTTTTAAAATCCAACGAGACTGGTAGTTTCTGATCTTCCGTTTGTGATTCCTCATTGTCTGTGTCTCTTTTGATTTTGACACCTGGTCGACGACGGATCACAATCAGAAACAAGTTGAGAAAGAGACAGCCAGGGTTGAGGTTTCCTGCATGTATAAGAACAGGCTGCTATAGTCCTACTGCTCCCCGTCTCACAACATACTGTGGAGGCATATGACCAGTTGGAGCGACCCTGACAAATGTCATGAGGCACCGGCACAAGGTCTGTTTGAAAGCACAGGTTTTGTTTGAATGCATCTGAAACTCTAACAGACACATACACACACATATTCAGTACTCTCTTATTGTAGATGTGTTCACTGTTCAGCTACAGTATAACTTACATGAAAGAAGTGAAGTAATTGAAACACGCCCAAATCACAGAGCAGGGGCATCATTTCAGCTAATCCTATAAAAAAAATAACAAACAAAACATTTTTTTTAAGCTCATTTACTGCATTTCAACACAATTTAAAACCTGAAATGCAATTTGGAGAACAGATAAACAAGCTAAATTTGCTCCAGCCATTATCACCTTGCTGTAACTTTAATCACCTCATTAAATGGGGAATTAACATTCTACAAAAATATTTCATACAATAATTAGCTGCATCAGGATTAAAACTATATTTTTATGTCATGTCAAATTGCAGTTACCTAGCCAAAGCCATCTACAACAGCCAATCTTAACTCTGCAATGTCTTGAGAAAAAGTCCCGCTGTTCCCTGCAGCTGTGTCAGATACGCTCTCCACAGAGAGGAAGAGCATTGGCATAATGCAGTTTCCCTGGACCCTCACAAAATCGGAATTGGGCTCCCCCCTCCCCTCCCCCTCAAAACAACAAATCGAATGTGTCAGCCAAACAGCCATTCACAAGGAATCACTGTCCATGGTGCTGAAATTGCGACATGTCTATGCGGCTGCATTCCTACAGAATTGATGATAGGCTTTCTGTTGTGCCAGGGAATGTATATCTTTACCTTTATTTAACTAGCCAAGTCAGTTAAGAACACATTCTTACTTACAATGAAAGCCTACCAACTACCTTGTTCAGGGGTAGAACGACAGATTTGTACCTTGTCAGCTCGGGGATTTGATCTAGCAACCTTTTTCTCTAACCACTAGGCTACCTGAGCTTTGCTTTATGAATTTTCAATGCAACAGCATACTAATCGGCTACCCATTGATTTTGTTGAATGTACAACGGTTATGTATAGTCTACCTGAACCTGCATGACATGAGCCGTCTTTGCGGTCTCTCCCAGCTTGGATAGAAAGTTGTTGTGCATAAAACCAGTCTATTAATGCCAATAATACAGTCAGTCCACCCTCAAAACACTAGCTTACTAGGGATTGTTTCATTATGTAGTGTACTATCTATAGCTACAGAGCATTCGGAAATAATTAGACTTTTTCCACATTTTGTTACGTTACATTCCAAAATGTATTAATTATTTTTTTTTCTCATCAATCTACACACAATTCCCCATAATGACAAAGCAAAACAGGTTTGTAGAAATGTTTACATATTTTCAAAATTAAAACTGAAATATATAAATTAAATTAAAACATTTATATAAGTATTCAAAGTACTCAGCACTTTATTAAAGCACCTCTGGCAGTGATGACAGCCTCCAGTCTTCTTGGGTATGATGCTACAAGCTTGACACACCTGTATTTGGGGAGTTTCACCCATTCTTCTCTGCAGATCCTCTCAAGCTTTGTCTGGTTGGATGGGGAGCGTCACTGCAATTGTCAAGTCTCTCTAGAGATTTTAGATCGGATTCAAGTCCATGCTCTGGCTCTGCCACTCAAGGACATTCAAAGACTTGTCCCGAAGCCACTTCTGCATTGTCTTGGCTGTGTGCTTAGGTTTGTTGTCTTGTTGGAAGGTGAACCTTCGCCCCAGTCTGAGGTCCTGAGCACTCTGGAGCAGGTTTTCATCAAGGATCTCTCTGTACATTGCTCAATTAATATTTTCCTCATTCCTGACTAGTCTCCCAGTCCCTGCCACTGAAGAACAGCCCCACAGCATGATGCCAGGTTTCCTCCAGACGTGAGATCAATCTTGATTTCATAAGACTAGAGACTCTTGTTTCTCATGGTCTGAGTGTCCTTTAGGTGCCTTTTGGCAAACTCCAAGCGGGCTGTCACATGCCTTTTACTGAGGAGTGGCTTTCTTCTGGCCACTCTACCATAAAGACCTAATTGCTGGAGTGCTGCAGAGATGGTTGTCCTTCTGGAAGCTTCTCCCATATCCACAGAGGAACTCTAGAGCTCTATCAGAGTGACCATCAGGTTCTTGATCACCTTCCTGACCAAGGCCCTTCTCTCCCGATTGCTCAATTTGGCTAAGCAACCAGCTCCAGGAAGAGTCTTGGTGGTTCCAAACTTCTTCCATTTAAGAATTATTTTGTTTTTCTAATTAGTCCATTATATAGTCAGTTTATTATCTTTTCAATTGTCCCTCCAAATCGTTTTGAAATTGGACCTCCAATTGAAAATTGGAACCTCTTATCTGTCCTGCCACAGCACTTTGAACGGCTGCACATCGACTCTGTCAATCACCAAATTCTTATCGGCAGACTCAACAGCCTCGGTTTTTCGGATGACTGCCTTGCCTGGTTCACCAATTACTTTGCAGACAGAGTTCAGTGTGTCAAATCAGAGGGCATGCTGTCCGGTCCTCTGGCAGTCTCTATGGGGGTGCCACAGGGTTCTATTCTCGGGCCGACTCTTTTCTCTGTATATATCAATGATGTTGCTCCTGCTGCGGGCGATTCCCTGATCCACCTCTACGCAGACGACACCATTCTATATACTTTCGGCCCGTCATTGGACACTGTGCTATCCAACCTCCAAACGAGCTTCAATGCCATACAGCACTCCTTCCGTGGCCTCCAACTGCTCTTAAACGCGAGTAAAACCAAATGCATGCTTTTCAACCGATCGCTGCCTGCACCCGCATGCCCGACTAGCATCACCACCCTGGATGGTTCCAACCTTGAATATGTGGACATCTATAAGTACCTAGGTGTCTGGCTAGACTGCAAACTCTCCTTCCAGACTCACATCAAACATCTCCAATCAAAAATCAAATCCAGAGTCGGCTTTCTATTCCGCAACAAAGCCTCCTTCACTCACGCTGCCAAGCTTACCCTAGTAAAACTGACTATCCTACCGATCCTCGACTTCGGCGATGTCATCTACAAAATGGCTTCCAACACTCTACTCAGCAAACTGGATGCAGTCTATCACAGTGCCATCCGTTTTGTCACTAAAGCACCTTATACCACCCACCACTGCGACTTGTATGCTCTAGTCGGCTGGCCCTCACTACATATTCGTCGCCAGACCCACTGGCTCCAGGTCATCTACAAGTCCATGCTAGGTAAAGCTCCGCCTTATCTCAGTTCACTGGTCACGATGGCAACACCCATCCGTAGCACGCGCTCCAGCAGGTGTATCTCACTGATCATCCCTAAAGCCAACACCTCATTTGGCCGCCTTTCGTTCCAGTACTCTGCTGCCTGTGACTGGAACGAATTGCAAAAATCGCTGAAGTTGGAGACTTTTATCTCCCTCACCAACTTCAAACATCAGCTATCCGAGCAGCTAACCGATCGCTGCAGCTGTACATAGTCTATAGGTAAATAGCTCACCCTTTTTCACCTACCTCATTCCCATACTGTTTTTATACTGTTTTTATTTATTTACTTTTCTGCTCTTTTGCACACCAATATCTCTACCTGTACATGCCCATCTGATCATTTATCACTCCAGTGTTAATCTGCAAAATTGTATTATTCGCCTACCTCCTCATGCCTTTTGCACACATTGTATATAGACTGCCCATTTTTTTCTACTGTGTTATTGACTTGCTAATTGTTTACTCCATGTGTAACTCTGTGTTGTCTGTTCACACTGCTATGCTTTATCTTGGCCAGGTCGCAGTTGCAAATGAGAACTTGTTCTCAACTAGCCTACCTGGTTAAATAAAGGTGAAATAAAAAAAAATAAAAAAATTGAAGCTTATGATTGGTCTAGTTATGTAAGGGATCAAGGGGATTGGATGCTCGTTTAAGAAAAAAGCTGCCCTCAAGATTAGAGTGGAGCAGACGCAGCTGAATGGAAAGAGAGAAAGTTGTTTTTCTGCTGAATTTATAAAATTGTAAAAACTGTTATCTTGTTCAATGTTGTCAACAAATGAGGTTCCTGTTACTCCCTTCCCTATTGCGGGAATTCTGCCTTGTGCCTTTTGACAACATGTAGCCTACTGAAGTCGATTTATTCTGCCCTTGTGTTATTAATCTAGTGGGCTATGACAACGAAAATGCAGCAGACCTATGTTTAGCAGGGAAGTTTCGTAAGGAGACCTGATTTGTAAATATGAAAATCGTTTTTTCAAACATATGAACCCAAAAATTTTAGTTTTATTCTAGAAGGGGGACAATAAATAGAACAATTATTTGGTTAGGGTGTAGGGGCAGATTTATGTAATTTTGTCTTCTGGAGATTTTATTATCTATTTAATTTATTTGATCTGCTCAGTAGAACAATTCTCATTCTTAACAATAGGCTAAAATATGGGGGAATTTGTGTGCTTGTCAGGAAAAGAAATGAGTGTTATTCCCCATATTTATTTTATTATTCCACTTTTTCCCAATTTTGCCAGTATAATTACATACACTGAATGGTACACAATATTAGGAACACCTTCATAATATTGTGTTGCACGCCCTTTTGCCCTCAGAACAACCCTCAATTCATTGGGGCATGGACTCTACAAGGTGTCCAAAGTATTCCAAGGGATGCTGGCCCATGTGACTCCAATTCTTCCCAGAGTTCTGTCAAGTTGGCTGTATGTCCTTTGGGTGGTGGTGGATAATTCTTGATTACACACCAGAAATTGTTGAACGTGAATGCAGTTCTTGACACATTCAAACCGTTGTGCTTGGCACCTACTACCACATTTATTTATTTATTTGTATTTATTTAACCTTTATTTAACCAGGTAGGCTTGTTGAGAACAAGTTCTCATTTACAACTGCGACCTGGCCAAGATGAAGCAAAGGAATGCGACACAAACAACCACACAGAGTTAACATGGACTAAAAAAAACATACAGTCAATAACACAATAGAAAAATAAGTACATACACAGTGTGTGCAAATGAGGTAAGATAAGGGAGGTAAGGCAATAAATAGGCCATAGTGGCGAAATAATTACAATTTAGCAATTTAACACTGGTGTGATAGATGTGCAGAAGATGAATGTGCAAGTAGAGATACATTGGCAGCAGAGAACTGGAAGGAAAGGCAGCCAAAGTAGGAATTGGCTTTGGGGGTGACCAGTGAAATATACCTGCTGGAGCGCTTTCTACGGGTGGGTGCTGCTATGCTAACCATATCCTAGCATACATACACAATACATGCCTCATTTGTCTCAAGACTTAAGAAATCCTTCTTTAACCTGTCTTCTACCCTTCATTTACAGTGATTGAAGTTAATTTAACAAGTAAGTCAATAAGGGATCATAGCTTTCACCTGGATTCACCTGGTCAGCGTATGTCATGGAAATGTATTTTTGCAGCCATTCATGGACTGCAAGTCACGAAAGTAAGCATTTGGATATTAAATGTTCCAGGCCTCAAATATAATATGTTTTTTTACATGTTAGTATTGTGCACATGCTTGGCATACCTTGTCTATGTAGAGTAAAATGATGACAAGGATCTTAAACTCGTAGGTCGCAATAACCTGAATATTGATATTCATTATGGTGATTTGGATAAATGAATTGTTATAACAAGAATATTTTCAAACCATCCAGTACTTGGGAAACATAGATCCGGGGTGGTCAACCCTCCAGGAGATCATACAGGATTGTCTTTGGCTCTATTTGAAAGAGATATTTCACCCAAATTAAAAATGTGCATGTGTTTGTGACACGCACATTGTCCTTGATTTGAAATTAGTTTGACATTAGAGAAACATGGATGAATGACTAATTCTGACATGAAACTGTGAGAGTTAGTTGGCAATCTATATTTTGGTTACCCACTGCCATCAACTGTTAATATGAGTATTTCCTGTGCAGAACCGTGGTGTAGTGGTAACACTCTCCGGCATGTCACATACAACTCCATTTGCCTGTCTCTCCATCTTATTTCCTTACTGTCTAAATAAAGTGTCAAAGCAAACCTCTAAAATATTAATAAAAGCATATTTGCATAAGCTTCTTTACATTCCAATCCCCCAAAATCTCAAATTAACAAAGTCATCAATTGATTTGTGTTCATTCAATGTTCAAAGTATCCTGAATATACCTGACCTGTGATGATGTACCTGTCAAAATGCTCTCAGTGGTGCAGCTATAGAACTTTTTGCGTATCTGAGGGTCCATGCCAAATCTTTTCATCCTCCTGGGGGGAAAGCGGCATTGATGTGCTTTCTTCATACCTGTGTTGGTGTGTGTGGACCATGATATATCCTTAGTGATGTGGACCACGAGGAACTCAAAGCTCATGATCTGCTCCACTACAGCGCCGTCAATGTGAATGGGGGCGTGCTCGGTCCTCCATTTCCTGCAGTCGATGATCAGCTCCTTTTTCTTGCTGACATTGAGGGAGAGGTTGTTGTCCAGGCACCACACTGCCAGTTCTCTGACCTCTGCCCTATAAGGCTGTGTCATTCTCGTCGGTGATCAGGCCTACCACCGTTGTGTCATCTGCAAACTTAATGATGGTACTCAGTCGTGGGTGAAAAGGGAGTACAGGAGGGGTCTAAACACGCACTCCTGAGGGACCCGTGTGTCGAGGGTCAGCGTAGTAGATGTGTTGTTGCCTACTCTCACCACCAGGAGGCAGTCCCTCAGGAAGTCCAGGATCCAGTTGCAGAGGGAGGTGTTCAGTCCCAGGTTCCTTAGCTTAGTGATGAGCATGGAGAGCAGTATGGTGTTGAATGCTAAATTGTAGTCTTTGAACAGCGTTTTCACATAGGTGTTCCTTTTGTCCAGGTGGGAAAGGGAAGTGTGGAGTGCAATAGAGTGGAGTGGGTCCAGGGTGTCTGGGATGATGGTGTTGATGTGACAGGTTACCTTGGTGTCTTTTAGACAGGTTACCTTTGTGTTCTTGGGCAGAGGGACTATGGTGGTCTGCTTCAAACATGTAGGCATTACAGACTAGGGTCAGGGAGATGTTAAAAATGTCAGTGAAGACACCTGCCTGCTCATCAGCGCATATTCTGAGTACCCGTTCTGGTAATTTGTCTGGCCCTGTACCTTGTGAATGTTAACCTGTTTAAATGTCTTAATCACATCAGCTTCAGAGAGTGTGATCACATAGTTGTTCCGAACAGTTGGTGTGTTCATGCATGGTTCAGTGTTGCTTGCCTCGAAGCGAGCAGAAAATAAATGTATCTCGTCTGATAGGCTCGAGTCACCGGGCAGCTCATGGCTGGGTTTCCCTTTGTACTCTGTGATCATTTGCAAGCCCTGCCACATCCAACGAGCATCAGAGCCGGTGTAGTGGGATTCAATCCTAGTCCTGTATTAATGCTTTGCCTATTTGATGGTTTGTCAGAGGGCGTAGCAAGATTTCTTATAAGCGTCCGGATTAGTGTACCGCTCCTTGAAAGCAGCAGCTCTAGCCGCTAGCTCAGTGCGGGTGTTGCCTGTATCCATGGCTTCTGGTTGGGATATTTACGGACGGCCACTGTGGGGATGACGTCGTCGATGAACTTATTAATGAAGCCGGTAACTGATGTGGTAAACTCCTCAATGCCATTGGATGAACATATTCCAGTTTGTTCTAGTAAAACAGTCCTGTAACTTTGCATCCGCTTCATCAGACCTCTTCCATATTGAGCCCATCACTGGTAGTCGCTGTTTGAGTTTTAGGTTGTAAGCGGAATCAAGATAGAGTTATGCTCAAATTTGGTGGGACAAATAGACCACAGAAAAATATAGATGGAAACTCTCTTGATAAATAGTAATGTCTACTGCTTGTCATGAGGTATTTTAACTCAGGCTTGCAGAACCTCGGGACTTATTACAGAATTAGAGAATTAGAGAATATTAGAGAATATTAGAGATCGCACGTTGGCCTTATGATGCCTTTTTCTTTTAGGGCCTGGTCCGGTGTGAGCAGTATGTCCCGCGCCTCCAACTTGTTGAAGTAGAAATCTTAATCCAAATCGAGGTTAGTGATCGCTGTTCTAATGTCAGAAGCGCTTTTCGGCCATAGAAAACCATGGCGGAAACATTATGTACAAAAAATATGAGATCAGCGTGGAAACACACAAAATAACAGAGTTGGTCAGGACCCTGTAATATGTCTGCTTTTCATTGCAGAAAATGGTTGTGTTTATTTCACAGCTAGAATTTATTTTCTTCTGATACATCATTTAGCCTGTCAATTCTCGGATAACTCATTGGGGTTCGGATAAAGAGGCCTACTAGTAAAGAGTAAAATAAGAAACATTGAATTGTCATCATCACATATAATTACATTAGGGCTACCTTTCCCAGATTAATTCCCAAGATGCATGCAGCATGCATATACCATTGGCCTGGATTGTCAACGAAAGGCATCAAAAGGGACATTCTTGAAGTATTAAAGTTTAATTTACCGTAAGGGGAGCATAAAACATTTCATAAATAAACTTTCATGAATATAAAACATTTAATAATTGACACTCTTCACTCTTCTATATTTTCAAAGCAACCTTTGTGAAATCTACTGTGTCAA
The DNA here is from genome assembly GCF_023373465.1 of Oncorhynchus keta. NCBI lineage: Eukaryota > Metazoa > Chordata > Actinopteri > Salmoniformes > Salmonidae > Oncorhynchus > Oncorhynchus keta. The sequence goes on from NC_068429.1 coordinate 19,373,659, forward strand.
TCAAGTGAATGGGTAATTATATGGAACGCTCTGTGATAAAAGGTGCATTAAAAGTTATGTTAATGACAATTGTGATAAAAGTTCCATGAATATTTAGGCTTTATAGAGACCACAACAAATTCGACCTTGTGATTTGAAGTGTGTATTTTATTTAATTGTGCTCGCAGCATGTCACTAGAATAGTGGTTTCCTTGGCGACTCCTCATCATTATTCATGTTTGACGAAGCCACCAACAAAGCCACCACTATATTTACCCTGTCTAATATCAACAGAATTTTAGACTTTTAATAAAGGCTGTTGTGGACTAAACCTGTACCTGTTTTGAAGTTGTATCTAAATAAAGATTGTGTTGCTCCTTCAGTCTCATTCACAGCTCGATACTCGTTCATCTTCTTTTTTAAACCACCTTTAATTCCAAGACTTGACTTAAAGCCTTCGTCATAACATGGTCATAATCATTATAAACAGTCATGGCACATGTTCAAGTGAAGTGCAACTCACCCACAGAGATCCTATAATCCACTCTCTATATAATTCTATGAACCCATCTGTCTTTGTGGGTCAGGCCATCTAGGACACAAAGGGGACAGGTTATGGCATACCATTGCATCACTAAGTCTAGGTCTAGTACAACGTATTTATCTAGGCATGGAGACAGTAGGACAGATTTAACTAGCCTTGGCCATTACACCTGGAATTTTTACAACATAAATCCAGGCAATCACACATGGTTCTGCTATCATTCAGGTTGACTTCACTGGCCCTTTGTAATGCTCTCTGGCACAGTAGCCTCTGACTGTCAGCCTCTGACACACGCACCCACACACATCCACACCCACACACACACACACACACACATGAACACACACTCCTGCAAAAACACACACAAACCAAACACACATGTTCCATACGGTGATTCCACAGTGTGAGGTGTTGTTGTTCTAAATGTCAGACAGAACTTTGCTCCAGTGCAAATAGAAATCCATCAATCCATCACACACACACACACACACACACACACACACACACACACACACACACACACGACGGGGCAGTAGTGGAGAAGGTGGAGAGTTTTAAGTTCCACGGCGTACACATCACGGACAAACTGAAGTGGTCCACCCACACAGACAGCGTGGTGAAGAAGGCACAACAGCGCCTCTTCAACCTCAGGAGGATGGCGACATTAGGCTTTTCACCAAAATCACTCACAAACCTTTACAGATGCACAATCGAGAGCATCCTGTCGGGCTGTATCACCGCCTGGTACGGCAACTGCTCCGCACACAACCGTAAAGCTCTCCAGAGGGTAGTGAGGTCTGTACAACGCATCACCGGGGGCAAACTACCTGCTCTCCAGGACACCTACACCACCCGATGTCACAGGAAGGCCAAAAAGATCATCAAGGACAACAACCACCCGAGTCACTGCCTGTTCACCCCACTATCATCCAGAAGGAGAGGTCAGTACAGGTGCATCAAAGCTGGGACCGAGAGACTGAAAAACAGCTTCTATCTCAAGGCCATCAGACTGTTAAACAGCTATAACTAACATTGAGTGGCTGCTGCCAACACACTGACTCAATCTCTAGCCACTTTAATCATAAAAAATTGGATGTAATAAATGTATCACTAGTCACTTTAAACAATGCCACTTTATATAATGTTTACATACCCTACACTACTCATCTCATATGTATATACTGTACTCTATACCACCTACTGCATCTTGACTATGCTGTCCGGCCATCGCTCATCCATATATATTTTTATGTACATTTTTTATTTTTATGTTCTCATTCATTCCTTTACACTTGTGTGTATAAGGTAGTTGTTGTAAAATTGTTAGATTACTTGTTTGATATTACTGCATGGTCGGAACTAGAAGCACAAGCATTTCGCTACACTCACATTGGGGCGGCAGGGTAGCCTAGTGGTTAGCGCATTGGACTAGTAAGTTCAAATCCCCGAGCTGACAAGGTACAAATCTGTCGTTCTGCCCCTGAACAGGCAGTTAACCCACTGTTCCTAGGTCATCATTGAAAATAAGAATTTGTTCATAACTGACTTGCCAAGTAAAATAAAGGTTACATTTTTTTTACATCTGCTACCCATGTGTATGTGACAAATAAAATTTGATTTGACACACACACACACACAGCATAGAACCCACAGCATAGAACCACAGCCTTACAGATGTGACGTATGCCATGGCTGTTCACTGTAATTACTCTGTTGTCATTGTGGGACGAGTGATAGAAGCAATGGACCGTGTCTTGCCCTTCTGTCCTCCCTCCCTCCCTTCCTCCCTCCCTCCTTCCCTCCATCCTTCTCGCTCTCTCTCTCTCCCCCTCCCTTCCAGTGTTTCAACATCACATCTCAATGAGACTCTATATATTACATGTAATCAAGCAGGCCTATATACTCCCTATATCTGTCAGATAGTTGCCGGGCAACTCTAAATCTAATTGCACTATTGTAAAATAATTGGCGTTTCTGTGTTACGCTGGAGCTGTATGCATTACCCTGTCGCTGGGCATCTTGGAAAGATGCTGGTTGCATTCTAATTTGGCCTATGAACAATACCTGAAATGGTGTTCGTTTACGATACCCTGTCAAGCGCTGCAGTCACTTCATATATCCAGGGAGTAGGAGGAATGATATGAATTTACACATAAATGTGTACAGATGTATTGTGTAAAATGATAAATAAACAATGTTATTAATCCTTCCATTCTACAACCAGCTGTGACAGTTAGATAACAAGGTGCTGACTGTTGTTGTAGTTCTTTCGTAATGGTTGAACTACTATCCTCTTCTGTTCGCTTTACTATTAAGATACATTATTCGGTTCTCTGTATGCACACAAAATTGTGGTTCACGATGCCACAGTCGACCATGAAATAAAAGTTTAACCCTCAACTAGGGGACACTAACAATAAGTTGTTTACGAGAAGAGACGATATGGGGTTGCAGTGACTGTTTGATCTTCAAGAATGTACTGTAAAACAAGTTTTTTTTTCAAGGTATAAGGGAGTTAGTGAAGGGAATTCTATGCATGTTTAAAGAACTACCCACATCCTTTGTGTACTGTGTGTTATCAAAAATAATGTAACCTCTATGTATCTAACTCTACTTGTTGTTATTCTGCACACCACTAACTCTACTTGTTGTTATTCTGCACACCACTAACTCAACCTGTTGTTGTTATTCTGCACACCACTAACTCTACCTGTTGTTGTTATTCTGCACACCACTAACTCAACCTGTTGTTGTTATTCTGCACACCACTAACTCAACCTGTTGTTGTTATTCTGCACACCACTAACTCTACCTGTTGTTGTTATTCTGCACACCACTAACTCTACCTGTTGTTGTTATTCTGCACACCACTAACTCTACCTGTTGTTGTTATTCTGCACACCACTAACTCTACCTGTTGTTGTTATTCTGCACACCACTAACTCTACTTGTTGTTATTCTGCACACCACTAACTCTACTTGTTGTTGTTATTCTGCACACCACTAACTCTACCTGTTGTTGTTATTCTGCACACCACTAACTCTACCTGTTGTTGTTATTCTGCACACCACTAACTCTACCTGTTGTTGTTATTCTGCACACCACTAACTCTACCTGTTGTTGTTATTCTGCACACCACTAACTCTACCTGTTGTTGTTATTCTGCACACCACTAACTCTACCTGTTGTTGTTATTCTGCACACCACTAACTCTACTTGTTGTTATTCTGCACACCACTAACTCTACCTGTTGTTGTTATTCTGCACACCACTAACTCTACTTGTTGTTATTCTGCACACCACTAACTCTACCTGTTGTTGTTATTCTGCACACCACTAACTCTACTTGTTGTTATTCTGCACACCACTAACTCTACCTGTTGTTGTTATTCTGCACACCACTAACTCTACTTGTTGTTATTCTGCACACCACTAACTCTACCTGTTGTTGTTATTCTGCACACCACTAACTCTACTTGTTGTTATTCTGCACACCACTAACTCTACCTGTTGTTGTTATTCTGCACACCACTAACTCTACCTGTTGTTGTTATTCTGCACACCACTAACTCTACCTGTTGTTGTTATTCTGCACACCACTAACTCTACCTGTTGTTATTATTCTGCACACCACTAACTCTACCTGTTGTTGTTATTCTGCACACCACTAACTCTACCTGTTGTTATTATTCTGCACACCACTAACTCTACCTGTTGTTATTATTCTGCACACCACTAACTCAACCTGTTGTTGTTATTCTGCACACCACTAACTCAACCTGTTGTTGTTATTCTGCACACCACTAACTCTACCTGTTGTTATTATTCTGCACACCACTAACTCAACCTGTTGTTGTTATTCTGCACACCACTAACTCTACCTGTTGTTATTATTCTGCACACCACTAACTCAACCTGTTGTTGTTATTCTGCACACCACTAACTCAACCTGTTGTTGTTATTCTGCACACCACTAACTCAACCTGTTGTTGTTATTCTGCACACCACTAACTCTACCTGTTGTTATTATTCTGCACACTACTAACTCTACCTGTTGTTATTATTCTGCACACCACTAACTCTACCTGTTGTTGTTATTCTGCACACCACTAACTCTACCTGTTGTTGTTATTCTGCACACCACTAACTCTACCTGTTGTTATTATTCTGCACACCACTAACTCTACCTGTTGTTGTTATTCTGCACACCACTAACTCAACCTGTTGTTGTTATTCTGCACACCACTAACTCTACCTGTTGTTATTATTCTGCACACCACTAACTCAACCTGTTGTTGTTATTCTGCACACCACTAACTCAACCTGTTGTTGTTATTCTGCACACCACTAACTCTACCTGTTGTTGTTATTCTGCACACCACTAACTCTACCTGTTGTTGTTATTCTGCACACCACTGACTCTACCTGTTGTTATTATTCTGCACACCACTAACTCTACCTGTTGTTGTTATTCTGCACACCACTGACTCTACCTGTTGTTATTATTCTGCACACCACTAACTCTACCTGGTGTTATTATTCTGCACACCACTAACTCTACCTGTTGTTATTATTCTGCACACCACTAACTCTACCTGTATGCCCTACAGTATATGACACAGACAAAAGACCATCCCTCCTTCTCAACTCACCAAACTGGCGCCTTTTAAAATGGCAGTTGTTATTCTGTGCAACCATCTCTACCTGTATATCCTATTTGACAATGAGAAGGGCCAATCCCTCCTCCTTCTCATCCTCCTGTTGTTATTCTGTGCACCTCTAACACCTGTATGTCCTATCTGACCCTGAAAGACTATCACCCGCCCATCCCTCATCTCTCCTCTAAAAGGAGAGAGGATGAAAGTGACTGTCTCTATCCCTGCAAAGCCTGTCTTTATCTCCAAGAGGTAAATTGAGATCCCTCTTCACTGATAGAATCTAGGCTTGGATTGTTTTAGAGAAGAGGGATCTATCTCAATTTATTACCCAGGACTGACTTCTTTGATGTGTCTTTTCTTTGACTTCAAAAGACACATCCTCCAGAGCTAGAGAAGCTGTGGTTTCTGTTTTGGATTGGTGGTAGCCAACATTAGAGCTCTTATACCCTACCTGAGTCCGACGGGCTCTGACATTATACATCGGGTTAAGGTTGGGTAGGACCTGTTTTTTCATCAATAACTAGGGCTAGGGAATCATTAAATTGATCACTAACATTTTGACGCTGAGCCATTTGCTTGTGCTCTTCTGTGCAGTACTGTCATATTTATCTGACTAAGATCATAACATGGTGTCAGAAGTGCTTCAACCTTGTCAAACATAAGAGAAGCGATTATTTCACAGAAAACAATAATGTTTCTTCATTGAGCAGAGCAGGCCAAGCTGAGCCATTGCCATGGATACTCACAGACTCAGAGCTACCAAGAGCAAAGTGCATGCACTGCAAGCTGCACAAAGTGATAGACAGAGGAGCAGCTAATGGATTTACTAACGGAGGACGTTATTTCTGATTTTGGGTTTTGGGCAGGGCCTTAAATTTGGCAGAACCAATCGGGCCTGGGTAGGGTAGGGCCTAAACGTTGTGGGCATTGGTAGAGCTCGAGCATAAAATACCCTCTAGCCTCGGGTGAGTGAGGACAAAGCCTTCACAGGTGCTGTCACGATGAATGAACCCAACTAAATCCTGATGTCTGACCCAAAACAACCTCTCCAATCAAATAGGCTGTAAAAGCCATTTAGCACTCAGACAGACCACAGTCATGCTCTGCTACAGTAGCTCTCCACTATATCCCTGGCCTTACCACAGTACCAATCAGGCTGTGAATGAACTTCCTCTGATCTACTGCCTTAACAATCCGAAACCCTGTGCCTGTGTCTGACCAATGATTATGTGTAGGAGCAGTGTGATCGGAATAATAATGTACCAGTGTACCGTCAAGATTAGCTAGATTCATTCACACAATTTACCCCTATAGATAATACAAGATGTGGAAACATGGCATTGAACATGTCTCACTGAATGAAATAAAAGCAGTGAATGAATCTGTCCCTTTTGCATGTCTGCAGTTAGTGTGGAGGTAGTGTGGAGGTAGTGTGGAGGTAGTGTGGAGGTAGTGTGGTGGTAGTGTGGAGGTAGTGTGGAGGTAGTGTGGAGGTAGTGTGGTGGTAGTGTGGAGGTAGTGTGGAGGTAGTGTGGAGGTAGTGTGGAGGAAGGTAGTGTGGAGGTAGTGTGGAGGCAGTGTGGAGGTAGTGTGGAGGTAGTGTGGAGGCAGTGTGGAGGCAGTGTGGAGGTGGTGTGAAGGCAGTGTGGAGGCAGTGTGGAGGCAGTGTGGAGGCAGTGTGGAGGCAGTGTGGAGGTAGTGTGGAGGCAGTGTGGAGGTAGTGTGGAGGTGGAGGCAGTGTGGAGGTAGTGTGGAGGCAGTGTGGAGGTAGTGTGGAGGTAGTGTGGCGGTGGTGTGGAGGTGGTGTGGAGGTAGTGTGGAGGTGGTGTGGAGGCAGTGTGGAGGCAGTGTGGAGGTAGTGTGGAGGCAGTGTGGAGGCAGTGTGGAGGTAGTGTGGAGGCAGTGTGGAGGCAGTGTGGAGGCAGTGTGGAGGTAGTGTGGAGGCAGTGTGGAGGTAGTGTGGAGGCAGTGTGGAGGTAGTGTGGAGGCAGTGTGGAGGCAGTGTGGAGGCAGTGTGGAGGCAGTGTGGAGGCAGTGTGGAGGCAGTGTGGAGGTAGTGTGGGCGGTGGTGTGGAGGTAGTGTGGAGGCAGTGTGGAGGTGGTGTGAAGGCAGTGTGGAGGCAGTGTGGAGGGTAGTGTGAAGGCAGTGTGGAGGCAGTGTGGAGGTAGTGTGGAGGCAGTGTGGAGGCAGTGTGGAGGCAGTGTGGAGGTAGTGGGGGCAGTGTGGAGCCAGTGTGGGCAGGTAGGTGGGGGCAGTGTGGAGGCAGTGTGGAGGCAGTGTGGAGGCAAAGCAGTGTGATGGCAGTGTGGAGGCAGTGTGGAGGAGGTGGAGGGTGTGGAGGGGGGCAGTGGTGTGGAGGCGGTGTGGGGGCAGTGGTGGAGGCAGTGTGGAGGCAGTGTGGAGGCAGTGTGAAAGCATTGTGGAGGCAGTGTGGAGGTAGTGTGGGGGCAGTGTGGAGGCAGTGTGGAGGCAGTGTGGAGGTAGTGTGGAGGTAGTGTGGCAGTGGTGTGGAGGTGGTGTGGAGGCAGTGTGGAGGCAGTGTGGAGGCAGTGTGAAGGCAGTGTGGAGGCAGTGTGGAGGTAGTGTGGAGGTAGTGTGGAGGTAGTGTGGAGGTGGTGTGGAGGTGGTGTGGAGGTAGTGTGGAGGTGGTGTGAAGGCAGTGTGGAGGCAGTGTGGAGGTAGTGTGAAGGCAGTGTGGAGGTGGTGTGGGGGCAGTGTGGAGGAGGTGGAGGTGGTGTGGGGGAGGTGGTGTGGAGGGGGGCAGTGTGGAGGTAGTGTGGAGGTGGTGGAGGTGGTGTGGAGGCGGGTAGTGTGGAGGCAGTGTGGACGTAGTGTAAAGGAGTGTGGAGGTTTGGAGGTGGTGTGGGGGGGGGCAGTGTGGAGGCGGTGTGGGTGGTGGGGCAGTGTGGAGGCAGTGTGGAGGCGGTGTGAGTCAGTGTGGAGCAGTGAAGAGGCAGTGTGGAGGCGGTGTGGGGGAGGTAGTGTGGAGGTGGTGTGGCAGGTAGTGTGGAGGTAGTGTGTAAGTAGTGTGGAGGTGGTGTGAAGGCAGTGTGGAGGCAGTGTGGAGGTAGTGTGAAGGCAGTGTGGAGGTGGTGTGGGGGCAGTGTGGAGGTAGTGTGGAGGTGGTGTGGGGGCAGTGTGGAGGTAGTGTGGAGGTGGTGTGGGGTAGTGTGGAGGCAGTGTGGAGGTAGTGTGGAGGTGGTTTGGAGGTGGTGTGGGGGCAGTGTGGAGGCGGTGTGGGGGCAGTGTGGAGGCAGTGTGGAGGCGGTGTGAAAGTAGTGTGAAGGCAGTGTGGAGGCAGTGTGGAGGTAGTGTGGGGGCGGTGTGGAGGCGGTGTGGGGGCAGTGTGGAGGCGGTGTGGGGGCAGTGTGGAGGCAGTGTGGAGGCAGTGTGAAGGCAGTGTGGAGGTGGAGGCAGTGTGGAGGTAGTGTGGAGGTGGTGTGGGGGCAGTGTGGGGAGGTAGTGTGGAGGCAGTGTGGAGGTAGTGTGGAGGTAGTGTGGAGGTAGTGTGGAGGCGGTGTGTGGGGCAGTGTGGAGGCAGTGTGGAGGCAGTGTGAGGTGGTGTGAAGGCAGTTTGGAGGCAGTGTGGAGGTAGTGTGTAGGGAGGTGTGGGGCAGCGTGGAGGCAGTGTGGAGGCAGTGTGGAGGTAGTGTGGAGTGTGGAGGCAGTGTGGAGGCAGTGTGGAGGCAGTGGAGGCGGTGGGAGTTTGGAGGCAGGTGGTGTGGAAAGCATTGTGGAGCCAGTGTGGAGGTAGTGTGGAGGCAGTGTGCAGGCAGTGTGGAGGCAGTGTGGAGGCAGTGTGAAGGCAGTGTGGAGGTAGTGTGGAGGTAGTGTGGAGGTAGTGTGGAGGTGGTGTGGAGGTGTGTGGGGCAGTGTGGAGGTAGTGTGGAGGTGGTGTGGAGGTGGTGTGGAGGTAGTGTGGAGGTGGTGTGGAGGAGGTAGTGTGGAGGTGGTGTGGGGGCAGTGTGGAGGCGGTGTGGAGGCAGTGTGGAGGTGGTGTGAAGGCAGTTTGGAGGCAGTGTGGAGGTAGTGTGGAGGTAGGCAATGGTGTGGAGGCAGCGTGGAGGCAGTGTGGAGGTAGTGTGGAGGCAGTGTGGAGGCAGTGTGGAGGCAGTTTGGAGGCAGTGTGAAGGCAGTGTGGAGTCAGTGTGGAGGTGTGGAGGTGGTGTGGAGTCAGTGTGGAGGTGGTGTGGAGGTAGTGTGGAGGCAGTGTGGAGGTAGTGTGGAGGTGGTTTGGAGGTGGTGGAGGTGGGGAGCAGTGTGGAGGCGGTGTGTGGAGGCAGTGTGGAGTTAGTGTGGAGGTGGTGTGGAGGTGGTGTGGGGCAGTGTGGAGGCGGTGTGGGGCAGTGTGGAGGTGGTGTGGAGGTAGTGTGGAGGTAGTGTGGAGGCAGTGTGGAGGTGGTGTGGAGGTGGTGTGGAGGTGGTGTGGAGGTGGTGTGGAGGTGGTGTGGAGGTGGTGTGGAGGTGGTGTGGAGGTAGTGTGGAGGTGGTGTGGAGGTGGTGTAGGTAGTGTGGAGGTAGTGTGGAGGTGGTGTGGAGGTGGTGTGGAGGTGGTGTGGAGGTGGTGTGAAGGCAGTGTGGAGGTAGTGTGGAGGCAGTGTGGAGGTAGTGTGGAGGTGGTGTGGAGGTAGTGTGGAGGTAGTGTGGAGGTGGTGTGGGGGCAGTGTGGAGGTGGTGTGGGGGCAGTGTGGAGGCGGTGTGGAGGCAGTGTGGAGTTAGTGTGGAAGTAGTGTGGAGGTGGTGTGGGGCAGTGTGGAGGCGGTGTGGGGCAGTGTGGAGGTAGTGTGGAGGTAGTATGGAGGTAGTGTGGAGGTGGTGTGGAGGTAGTGTGGAGGTGGTGTGGAGGTGGTGTGGAGGTGGTGTGGAGGTGGTGTGGAGGTGGTGTGGAGGTGGTGTGGAGGTGGTGTGGAGGTGGTGTGGAGGTGGTGTGGAGGTGGTGTGGAGGTGGTGTGGAGGTAGTGTGGAGGTGGTGTGGAGGTGGTGTGGAGGTAGTGTGGAGGCGGTGTGGAGGTGGTGTGGAGGTGGTGTGGAGGTAGTGTGGAGGTGGTGTGGAGGTGGTGTGGAGGTAGTGTGGAGGCAGTGGTATCACCCTGACATCTGATAACAATTTTTATTTCCTTTTCATGTCCTTTCTTTTTATTAGATCACACAAAGTCGCTGATTAAATCAACTCAGGCATTGAGATTCAAACACCTTTTCAGTCACAACCTTACATACTATTGTCAAACTGCGTCTCAAATGGCACCCTGTTCCCTATATAGTGCACTAGATTTGGGCCCATAGGTTGTCTCAGTCTGCTGCCCTTGCTGACTGACTTATGATCTTCACAGTGACTGAAGTGGTCTGAAGGTTCCAAGGGCGAAAGTTCCACAATAAAACCCGTTCACGTTGTTGAATATGATGTCAGCTACACACTTGAATGCCTTTGCACGGCTGTCCTTCTGTTCTAAGTTAAGTATACTGCATCAGGTATGGATAAAAAGAATAAAGCAGCATTCTGAGGGGACATAATATCAGGTTGTTTTTATGTCATCATCACTAAACATCTCTCTCTCTCTCTCCTCTTACCCAACACCACTCCAGTAGGAAGTTAGTCAGCACTCTCCCTGACATGATGCCTTTGATCCCAGAGCTGAGAAATGCACTTATAAAGAGAGGTGTGTGTGTGTGTGTGTGTGTGTGTGTGTGTGTGTGTGTGTGTGTGTGTGTGTGTGTGTGTGTGTGTGTGTGTGTGTGTGTGTGTGTGTGTGTGTGTGTGTGTGTGTGTGTGTGTGTGTGTGTGTGTGTGTGTGTGTGTGTTATATCTCAAAAGAGATAAGGGAAAGTATATTCAATAAATACATGTGCAACACCCATAAAGGGAATATGGAGCAGCAAAGTTGGTTGGTGAGGAATGACCTGAGGAAATATGAACTAGCAGGATGCTGGATGATGGGGAAAAAAGCACTGAATGAAATCAGATACTATCAGACAAAACCTCAGATAAAAGTCCCTTCTCCATTCCACTGTTGGTTATCCTTAGAGACACACAGTGCTCTGTTTCACTGAAGCAAGCAGCCATAGAATAGGAAGGGGAAAAAAATCTCACACAGCAGCTCTCACTTTTCTATCTTGCCCTTGGTCTTTCTGACTCACTTTCTCTGTTTCTGTCCCTGTCTGTCTTTTTCTCTGTCTGTCTTTTTCTCTGTCTGTCTTTTTCTCTGTCTGTCTGTCTGTCTGTCTGTCTGTCTGTCTGTCTGTCTGTCTGTCTGTCTGTCTGTCTGTCTGTCTGTCTGTCTGTCTGTCTGTCTGTCTGTCTGTCTGTCTGCCTGCCTGCCTGCCTGCCTGCCTGCCTGCCTGCCTGCCTGCCTGCCTGCCTGCCTGCCTCCCTCCCTCCCTCCCTCCCTCCCTCCCTCCCTGTTCCCTGCCCCGGCTTTTGCGTGTGTGTGTGCCCTCATTGCGTCAAACACTTCCTTTCACTCGCCACAGACCAGTTGACCAACACCAAGGTTATCAAAGTGTTAAGAGGAGGTGGAGCCCTCACAGGTCTTTCAGAGAGGAGACGCAGTGTGCTCTTCCAGACCAACTGTACTATACGTCCATTTACTGTAACAGGGGGTGGGGACTTCCATACCACACGTAACATTGTCTTCCTATGCTGCACCACACAGTACTATACCATACTTTCTGTTCCCTTCCTATACATCCTGAGAGAGAATACACAGTGTGCTTCTCCACTTCTGCCCGATGATGTCTGCTCTGTACCACACTGTACTGAACCATATACAATTCCCTGTCTCTCCCTCTCTCTTCCCTGGACTCTTTTCCAGGCCCGCTGGCTTTGACACGCTTGAATGCTGATGGGTCAGATGTGATGGACATGCATTCTGATGTTAAGGCTCTTTTCACTCTCTCTGAAGAGGAGAGGAGGACAGGCTGCAGAAATCACACCTGGAACGAGTGACATCTCCATGCAATATTACAAATGAGGTGTCATCTCCATGCAATATTACCAATGAGGTGTCATCTCCATGCAATATTACAAATGAGGTGTCATCTCCATGCAATATTACCAATGAGGTGTCATCTCCATGCAATATTACCAATGAGGTGTCATCTCCATGCAATATTACAAATGAGGTGTCATCTCCATGCAATATTACCAATGAGGTGTCATCTCCATGCAATATTACCAATGAGGTGTCATCTCCATGCAATATTACAAATGAGGTGTCATCTCCATGCAATATTACCAATGAGGTGTCATCTCCATGCAATATTACAAATGAGGTGTCATCTCCATGCAATATTACCAATGAGGTGTCATCTCCATGCAATATTACCAATGAGGTGTCATCTCATTGCAATATTACAAATGAGGTGTCATCTCCATGCAATATTACCAATGAGGTGTCATCTCCATGCAATATTACAAATGAGGTGTCATCTCCATGCAATATTACAAATGAGGTGTCATCTCCATGCAATATTACAAATGAGGTGTCATCTCCATGCAATATTACAAATGAGGTGTCATCTCCATGCAAGTTTACAAATGAGGTGTCATCTCCATGCAATATTACAAATGAGGTGTCATCTCCATGCAAGTTTACAAATGAGGTGTCATCTCCATGCAATATTACAAATGAGGTGTCATCTCCATGCAATATTACCAACGAGGCATCATCTCCATGCAATATAACCAATGAGGTGTCATCTCCATGCAATATTTGCAAATGAGGTGTCATCTCTATGCAATATAACAGTGGAGGTGTCATCTCCATGCAATATTACCAATGAGGTGTCATCTCCATGCAATATTACCAATGAGGTGTCATGTCTATGCAATATAACAATGGAGGTGTCATCTCCATGCAATATTACCAATGAGGTGTCATCTCCATGCAATATTACCAATGAGGTGTCATCTCCATGCAATATTACCAATGAGGTGTCATCTCCATGCAATATTTGCAAATGAGGCGTAATCTCCATGCAATATTACCAAATGAGGTGTCATCTCCATTCAATATTACAAATGAGGTGTCATCTCCATGCAATATTACCAATGAGGTGTCATGTCTATGCAATATAACAATGGAGGTGTCATCTCCATGCAATATTACCAATGAGGTGTCATCTCCATGCAATATTACCAATGAGGTGTCATCTCCATGCAATATTACCAATGAGGTGTCATCTCCATGCAATATTTGCAAAGGAGGTGTCATCTCCATGCAATATTACCAATGAGGTGTCATCTCCATGCAATATTTGCAAATGAGGCGTAATCTCCATGCAATATTACCAAATGAGGTGTCATCTCCATGCAATATTACAAATGAGGTGTCATCTCCATGCAATATTACCAAATGAGGTGTCATCTCCATGCAATATTACAAATGAGGTGTCATCTCCATGCAATATTACAAATGAGGTGTCATCTCCATGCAATATTACAAATGAGGTGTCATCTCCATGCAATATTATCAATGAGGTGTCATCTCCATGCAATATTTGCAAAGGAGGTGTCATCTCCATGCAATATTACCAATGAGGTGTCATCTCCATGCAATATTTGCAAATGAGGCGTAATCTCCATGCAATATTACCAAATGAGGTGTCATCTCCATGCAATATTACAAATGAGGTGTCATCTCCATGCAATATTACCAAATGAGGTGTCATCTCCATGCAATATTACAAATGAGGTGTCATCTCCATGCAATATTACAAATGAGGTGTCATCTCCATGCAATATTACCAAATGAGGTGTCATCTCCATGCAATATTTGCAAATGAGGCGTCATCTCCATGCAATATTACCAATGAGGTGTCATCTCCATGCAATATTACCAATGGTGTCATCTCCATGCAGTATTACAAATGAGGTGTCATCTCCATGCAATATTACAAATGAGGTGTCATCTCCATCCAATATTACAAATGAGGTGTCATCTCCATGCAATATTATCAATGAGGTGTCATCTCCATGCAATATTACCAAAGAGGTGTCCTCTTCATGCAATATTATCAATGAGGTGTCATCTCCATGCAATATTATCAATGAGGTGTCATCTCCATGCAATATTATCAATGAGGTGTCATCTCCATGCAATATTACCAAAGAGGTGTCATCTCCATGCAATATTATCAATGAGGTGTCATCTCCATGCAATATTACCAATGAGGTGTCATCTCCATGCAATATTATCAATGAGGTGTCATCTCCATGCAATATTAAAAATGAGGTGTCATCTCCATGCAATATTACAAATGAGGTGTCATCTCCATGCAATATTACCAATGAGGTGTCATCTCCATGCAATATTAAAAATGAGGTGTCATCTCCATGCAATATTACAAATGAGGTGTCATCTCCATGCAATATTACCAATGAGGTGTCATCTCCATGCAATATTATCAATGAGGTGTCATCTCCATGCAATATTAAAAATGAGGTGTCATCTCCATGCAATATTACAAATGAGGTGTCATCTCCATGCAATTTTACCAATGAGGTGTCATCTCCATGCAATATTACCAATGGTGTCATCTCCATGCAGTATTACAAATGAGGTGTCATCTCCATGCAATATTACAAATGAGGTGTCATCTCCATCCAATATTACAAATGAGGTGTCATCTCCATGCAATATTACAAACGAGGTGTCATCTCCATGCAATTGTACAAATGAGGTGTCATCTCCATGCAATATTACAAATGAGGTGCCATCTCCATGCAATGTTACAAATGAGGTGTCATCTCCATGCAATATTACCAATGAGGTGTCATCTCCATGCAATATAACAAATGAGGTGTCATCTCCATGCAATATTTGCAAATGAGGTGTCATCTCCATGCAATATTACCAATGAGGTGTCATCTCCATGCAATATTATCAATGAGTGTCATCTCCATGCAATATTACCAAAGAGGTGTCCTCTCCATGCAATATTATCAATGAGGTGTCATCTCCATGCAATATTACAAATGAGGTGTCATCTCCATGCAATATTATCAATGAGGTGTCATCTCCATGCAATATTATCAATGAGGTGTCATCTCCATGCAATATTATCAATGAGGTTCATCTCCATGCAAATATCAATGAGGTGTCATCTCCATGCAATATTATCAATGAGGTGTCATCTCCATGCAATTTTACCAATGAGGTGTCATCTCCATGCAATATTACCAATGGTGTCATCTCCATGCAGTATTACAAATGAGGTGTCATCTCCATGCAATATTACAAATGAGGTGTCATCTCCATGCAATATTACAATGGAGGTGTCATCTCCATGCAATATTACCAATGAGGTGTCATCTCCATGCAATATTACAAATGAGGTGTCATCTCCATGCAATATTACAAATGAGGTGTCATCTCCATGCAATATTTGCAAAGGAGGTGTCATCTGCATGCAATATTACCAATGAGGTGTCATCTCCATGCAATATTACCAATGAGGCGTCATCTCCATGCAATATTACAAATGAGGTGTCATCTCCATGCAATATTACCAATGAGGTGTCATCTCCATGCAATATTACCAATGAGGCGTCATCTCCATGCAATATTACAAATGAGGTGTCATCTCCATGCAATATTACAAATGAGGTGTCATCTCCATGCAATATTACAAATGAGGTGTCATCTCCATGCAATATTACAAATGAGGTGTCATCTCCATGTAATATTACAAATGAGGTGTCATCTCCATCCAATATTTCAAATGAGGTGTCATCTCCATGCAATGTTACAAATGAGGTGTCATCTCCATGCAATTTTACAAATGAGGTGTCATCTCCATGCAATATTACAAATGAGGTGCCATCTCCATGCAATGTTACAAATGAGGTGTCATCTCCATGCAATGTTACAAATGAGGTGTCATCTCCATGCAATTTTACAAATGAGGTGTCATCTCCATGCAATATTACCAATGAGGTGTCATCTCCATGCAATATTACAAATTAGGTGTCATCACCATGCAATTTTACAAATGAGGTGTCATCTCCATGCAATATTACAAATGAGGTGCCATCTCCATTCATTGTTACAAATGAGGTGTCATCTCCATGCAATATTACCAACGAGGCATCATCTCCATGCATTATAACGAATGAGGTGTCATCTCCATGCAATATTTGCAAATGAGGTGTCATCTCTATGCAATATTACCAATGAGGTGTCATCTCCATGCAATATTATCAATGAGGTGTCATCTCCATGCAATATTACCAAAGAGGTGTCATCTCCATGCAATATTACCAATGAGGTGTCATCTCCATGCAATATTATCAATGAGGTGTCATCTCCATGCAATATTACAAATGAGGTGTCATCTCCATGCAATATTACAAATGAGGTGTCCTCTTCATGCAATATTACAAATGAGGTGTCATCTCCATGCAATATTACCAATGAGGTGTCATCTCCATGCAATATTACCAAT
The DNA here is from genome assembly GCF_023373465.1 of Oncorhynchus keta. Lineage (NCBI taxonomy): Eukaryota > Metazoa > Chordata > Actinopteri > Salmoniformes > Salmonidae > Oncorhynchus > Oncorhynchus keta. Next base: position 19,390,284 of record NC_068429.1, read on the forward strand.
GAGGTGTCATCTCCATGCAATATTACCAATGAGGTGTCATCTCCATGCAATATTACCAATGAGGTGTCATCTCCATGCAATATTACAAATGAGGTGTCATCTCCATGCAATATTACCAATGAGGTGTCATCTCCATGCAATATTACCAATGAGGTGTCATCTCCATGCAATATTACAAATGAGGTGTCATCTCCATGCAATATTACCAATGAGGTGTCATCTCCATGCAATATTACAAATGAGGTGTCATCTCCATGCAATATTACCAATGAGGTGTCATCTCCATGCAATATTACCAATGAGGTGTCATCTCATTGCAATATTACAAATGAGGTGTCATCTCCATGCAATATTACCAATGAGGTGTCATCTCCATGCAATATTACAAATGAGGTGTCATCTCCATGCAATATTACAAATGAGGTGTCATCTCCATGCAATATTACAAATGAGGTGTCATCTCCATGCAATATTACAAATGAGGTGTCATCTCCATGCAATATTACAAATGGTGTCATCTCCATGCAATATTACAAATGAGGTGTCGTCTCCATGCAATATTACAAATGAGGTGTCATCCCCATGCAAGTTTAAAAAATGAGGTGTCATCTCCATGCAATATTACAAATGAGGTGCCATCTCCATGCAATGTTACAAATGAGGTGTCATCTCCATGCAATATTACCAACGAGGCATCATCTCCATGCAATATAACCAATGAGGTGTCATCTCCATGCAATATTTGCAAATGAGGTGTCATCTCTATGCAATATAACAGTGGAGGTGTCATCTCCATGCAATATTACCAATGAGGTGTCATGTCTATGCAATATAACAATGGAGGTGTCATCTCCATGCAATATTACCAATGAGGTGTCATCTCCATGCAATATTACCAATGAGGTGTCATCTCCATGCAATATTTGCAAAGGAGGTGTCATCTCCATGCAATATTAGAAATGAGGTGTCATCTTCATGCAATATTACCAATGAGGTGTCATCTCCATGCAATATTTGCAAATGAGGCGTAATCTCCATGCAATATTACCAAATGAGGTGTCATCTCCATGCAATATTACAAATGAGGTGTCATCTCCATGCAATATTACCAAATGAGGTGTCATCTCCATGCAATATTACAAATGAGGTGTCATCTCCATGCAATATTACAAATGAGGTGTCATCTCCATGCAATATTACCAAATGAGGTGTCATCTCCATGCAATATTTGCAAATGAGGCGTCATCTCCATGCAATATTACCAATGAGGTGTCATCTCCATGCAATATTTGCAAATGAGGCGTCATCTCCATGCAATATTACCAATGAGGTGTCATCTCCATGCAATATTACCAATGGTGTCATCTCCATGCAGTATTACAAATGAGGTGTCATCTCCATGCAATATTACAAATGAGGTGTCATCTCCATGCAATATTACAAATGAGGTGTCATCTCCATCCAATATTACAAATGAGGTGTCATCTCCATGCAATATTATCAATGAGGTGTCATCTCCATGCAATATTACCAAAGAGGTGTCCTCTTCATGCAATATTATCAATGAGGTGTCATCTCCATGCAATATTATCAATGAGGTGTCATCTCCATGCAATATTATCAATGAGGTGTCATCTCCATGCAATATTACCAAAGAGGTGTCCTCTTCATGCAATATTATCAATGAGGTGTCATCCATCCATGCAATGAGGTGTCATCTCCATGCAATATTAATGAGGTGTCATCTCCATGCAATATTAAAAATGAGGTGTCATCTCCATGCAATATTACCAATGAGGTGTCATCTCCATGCAATATTACAAATGAGGTGTCATCTCCATGCAATATTATCAATGAGGTGTCATCTCCATGCAATTTTACCAATGAGGTGTCATCTCCATGCAATATTACCAATGGTGTCATCTCCATGCAGTATTACAAATGAGGTGTCATCTCCATGCAATATTACAAATGAGGTGTCATCTCCATCCAATATTACAAATGAGGTGTCATCTCCATGCAATATTACAAACGAGGTGTCATCTCCATGCAATTGTACAAATGAGGTGTCATCTCCATGCAATATTACAAATGAGGTGCCATCTCCATGCAATGTTACAAATGAGGTGTCATCTCCATGCAATATTACCAACGAGGCATCATCTCCATGCAATATAACGAATGAGGTGTCATCTCCATGCAATATTACAAATTAGGTGTCATCTCCATGCAATATTTGCAAATGAGGTGTCATCTCCATGCAATATTACCAATGAGGTGTCATCTCCATGCAATATTATCAATGAAGTGTCATCTCCATGCAATATTACCAAAGAGGTGTCCTCTCCATGCAATATTATCAATGAGGTGTCATCTCCATGCAATATTACAAATGAGGTGTCATCTCCATGCAATATTATCAATGAGGTGTCATCTCCATGCAATATTATCAATGAGGTGTCATCTCCATGCAATATTATCAATGAGGTGTCATCTCCATGCAATATTATCAATGAGGTGTCATCTCCATGCAATTTTACCAATGAGGTGTCATCTCCATGCAATATTACCAATGGTGTCATCTCCATGCAGTATTACAAATGAGGTGTCATCTCCATGCAATATTACAAATGAGGTGTCATCTCCATGCAATATTACAATGGAGGTGTCATCTCCATGCAATATTACCAATGAGGTGTCATCTCCATGCAATATTACAAATGAGGTGTCATCTCCATGCAATATTACAAATGAGGTGTCATCTCCATGCAATATTTGCAAAGGAGGTGTCATCTCCATACAATATTACCAATGAGGTGTCATCTCCATGCAATATTACCAATGAGGCGTCATCTCCATGCAATATTACAAATGAGGTGTCATCTCCATGCAATATTACCAATGAGGTGTCATCTCCATGCAATATTACCAATGAGGCGTCATCTCCATGCAATATTACAAATGAGGTGTCATCTCCATGCAATATTACAAATGAGGTGTCATCTCCATGCAATATTACAAATGAGGTGTCATCTCCATGCAATATTACAAATGAGGTGTCATCTCCATGTAATATTACAAATGAGGTGTCATCTCCATCCAATATTACAAATGAGGTGTCATCTCCATGCAATGTTACAAATGAGGTGTCATCTCCATGCAATTTTACAAATGAGGTGTCATCTCCATGCAATATTACAAATGAGGTGCCATCTCCATGCAATGTTACAAATGAGGTGTCATCTCCATGCAATGTTACAAATGAGGTGTCATCTCCATGCAATTTTACAAATGAGGTGTCATCTCCATGCAATATTACCAATGAGGTGTCATCTCCATGCAATATTACAAATTAGGTGTCATCTCCATGCAATTTTACAAATGAGGTGTCATCTCCATGCAATATTACAAATGAGGTGTCATCTCCATGCAATATTACCAATGAGGTGTCATCTCCATGCAATATTACGAATGAGGTGTCATCTCCATGCAATATAACAAATGAGGTGTCATCTCCATGCAATATTACCAATGAGGTGTCATCTCCATGCATCTCCATATTATCAATGAGGTGTCATCTCCATGCAATATTACCAAAGAGGTGTCATCTCCATGCAATATTACCAATGAGGTGTCATCTCCATGCAATATTATCAATGAGGTGTCATCTCCATGCAATATTACAAATGAGGTGTCATCTCCATGCAATATTACAAATGAGGTGTCCTCTTCATGCAATATTACAAATGAGGTGTCATCTCCATGCAATATTATCAATGAGGTGTCATCTCCATGCAATATTACAAATGGTGTCATCTCCATGCAATATTACAAATGAGGTGTCGTCTCCATGCAATATTACAAATGAGGTGTCATCCCCATGCAAGTTTACAAATGAGGTGTCATCTCCATGCAATATTACAAATGAGGTGCCATCTCCATGCAATGTTACAAATGAGGTGTCATCTCCATGCAATATTACCAACGAGGCATCATCTCCATGCAATATAACCAATGAGGTGTCATCTCCATGCAATATTTGCAAATGAGGTGTCATCTCTATGCAATATAACAGTGGAGGTGTCATCTCCATGCAATATTACCAATGAGGTGTCATCTCCATGCAATATTACCAATGAGGTGTCATGTCTATGCAATATAACAATGGAGGTGTCATCTCCATGCAATATTACCAATGAGGTGTCATCTCCATGCAATATTACCAATGAGGTGTCATCTCCATGCAATATTTGCAAAGGAGGTGTCATCTCCATGCAATATTAGAAATGAGGTGTCATCTTCATGCAATATTACCAATGAGGTGTCATCTCCATGCAATATTTGCAAATGAGGCGTAATCTCCATGCAATATTACCAAATGAGGTGTCATCTCCATGCAATATTACAAATGAGGTGTCATCTCCATGCAATATTACCAAATGAGGTGTCATCTCCATGCAATATTACAAATGAGGTGTCATCTCCATGCAATATTACAAATGAGGTGTCATCTCCATGCAATATTACCAAATGAGGTGTCATCTCCATGCAATATTTGCAAATGAGGCGTCATCTCCATGCAATATTACCAATGAGGTGTCATCTCCATGCAATATTACCAATGGTGTCATCTCCATGCAGTATTACAAATGAGGTGTCATCTCCATGCAATATTACAAATGAGGTGTCATCTCCATGCAATATTACAAATGAGGTGTCATCTCCATCCAATATTACAAATGAGGTGTCATCTCCATGCAATATTATCAATGAGGTGTCATCTCCATGCAATATTACCAAAGAGGTGTCATCTCCATGCAATATTACAAATGGTGTCATCTCCATGCAGTATTACAAATGAGGTGTCATCTCCATGCAATATTACCAATGGTGTCATCTCCATGCAATATTACCAATGGTGTCATCTCCATGCAGTATTACAAATGAGGTGTCATCTCCATGCAATATTACAAATGAGGTGTCATCTCCATGCAATATTACAAATGAGGTGTCATCTCCATCCAATATTACAAATGAGGTGTCATCTCCATGCAATATTATCAATGAGGTGTCATCTCCATGCAATATTACCAATGAGGTGTCATCTTCATGCAATATTATCAATGAGGTGTCATCTCCATGCAATATTATCAATGAGGTGTCATCTCCATGCAATATTATCAATGAGGTGTCATCTCCATGCAATATTACCAAAGAGGTGTCCTCTTCATGCAATATTATCAATGAGGTGTCATCTCCATGCAATATTACCAATGAGGTGTCATCTCCATGCAATATTATCAATGAGGTGTCATCTCCATGCAATATTAAAAATGAGGTGTCATCTCCATGCAATATTACCAATGAGGTGTCATCTCCATGCAATATTACAAATGAGGTGTCATCTCCATGCAATATTATCAATGAGGTGTCATCTCCATGCAATTTTACCAATGAGGTGTCATCTCCATGCAATATTACCAATGGTGTCATCTCCATGCAGTATTACAAATGAGGTGTCATCTCCATGCAATATTACAAATGAGGTGTCATCTCCATCCAATATTACAAATGAGGTGTCATCTCCATGCAATATTACAAACGAGGTGTCATCTCCATGCAATTGTACAAATGAGGTGTCATCTCCATGCAATATTACAAATGAGGTGCCATCTCCATGCAATGTTACAAATGAGGTGTCATCTCCATGCAATATTACCAACGAGGCATCATCTCCATGCAATATAACGAATGAGGTGTCATCTCCATGCAATATTTGCAAATGAGGTGCCATCTCCATGCAATGTTACAAATGAGGTGTCATCTCCATGCAATATTACCAACGAGGCATCATCTCCATGCAATATAACCAATGAGGTGTCATCTCCATGCAATATTTGCAAATGAGGTGTCATCTCTATGCAATATAACAGTGGAGGTGTCATCTCCATGCAATATTACCAATGAGGTGTCATCTCCATGCAATATTACCAATGAGGTGTCATGTCTATGCAATATAACAATGGAGGTGTCATCTCCATGCAATATTACCAATGAGGTGTCATCTCCATGCAATATTACCAATGAGGTGTCATCTCCATGCAATATTTGCAAAGGAGGTGTCATCTCCATGCAATATTAGAAATGAGGTGTCATCTTCATGCAATATTACCAATGAGGTGTCATCTCCATGCAATATTTGCAAATGAGGCGTAATCTCCATGCAATATTACCAAATGAGGTGTCATCTCCATGCAATATTACAAATGAGGTGTCATCTCCATGCAATATTACCAAATGAGGTGTCATCTCCATGCAATATTACAAATGAGGTGTCATCTCCATGCAATATTACAAATGAGGTGTCATCTCCATGCAATATTACCAAATGAGGTGTCATCTCCATGCAATATTTGCAAATGAGGCGTCATCTCCATGCAATATTACCAATGAGGTGTCATCTCCATGCAATATTACCAATGGTGTCATCTCCATGCAGTATTACAAATGAGGTGTCATCTCCATGCAATATTACAAATGAGGTGTCATCTCCATGCAATATTACAAATGAGGTGTCATCTCCATCCAATATTACAAATGAGGTGTCATCTCCATGCAATATTATCAATGAGGTGTCATCTCCATGCAATATTACCAAAGAGGTGTCCTCTTCATGCAATATTATCAATGAGGTGTCATCTCCATGCAATATTATCAATGAGGTGTCATCTCCATGCAATATTATCAATGAGGTGTCATCTCCATGCAATATTACCAAAGAGGTGTCATCTCCATGCAATATTACCAATGAGGTGTCATCTCCATGCAATATTACAAATGAGGTGTCATCTCCATGCAATATTATCAATGAGGTGTCATCTCCATGCAATATTACCAATGGTGTCATCTCCATGCAGTATTACAAATGAGGTGTCATCTCCATGCAATATTACAAATGAGGTGTCATCTCCATGCAATATTACAAATGAGGTGTCATCTCCATGCAATTTTACCAATGAGGTGTCATCTCCATGCAATATTACCAATGGTGTCATCTCCATGCAGTATTACAAATGAGGTGTCATCTCCATGCAATATTACAAATGAGGTGTCATCTCCATCCAATATTACAAATGAGGTGTCATCTCCATGCAATATTACAAACGAGGTGTCATCTCCATGCAATTGTACAAATGAGGTGTCATCTCCATGCAATATTACAAATGAGGTGCCATCTCCATGCAATGTTACAAATGAGGTGTCATCTCCATGCAATATTACCAACGAGGCATCATCTCCATGCAATATAACGAATGAGGTGTCATCTCCATGCAATATTTGCAAATGAGGTGTCATCTCCATGCAATATTACCAATGAGGTGTCATCTCCATGCAATATTATCAATGAAGTGTCATCTCCATGCAATATTACCAAAGAGGTGTCCTCTCCATGCAATATTATCAATGAGGTGTCATCTCCATGCAATATTACAAATGAGGTGTCATCTCCATGCAATATTATCAATGAGGTGTCATCTCCATGCAATATTATCAATGAGGTGTCATCTCCATGCAATATTATCAATGAGGTGTCATCTCCATGCAATATTATCAATGAGGTGTCATCTCCATGCAATTTTACCAATGAGGTGTCATCTCCATGCAATATTACCAATGGTGTCATCTCCATGCAGTATTACAAATGAGGTGTCATCTCCATGCAATATTACAAATGAGGTGTCATCTCCATGCAATATTACAATGGAGGTGTCATCTCCATGCAATATTACCAATGAGGTGTCATCTCCATGCAATATTACAAATGAGGTGTCATCTCCATGCAATATTACAAATGAGGTGTCATCTCCATGCAATATTTGCAAAGGAGGTGTCATCTCCATACAATATTACCAATGAGGTGTCATCTCCATGCAATATTACCAATGAGGCGTCATCTCCATGCAATATTACAAATGAGGTGTCATCTCCATGCAATATTACCAATGAGGTGTCATCTCCATGCAATATTACCAATGAGGCGTCATCTCCATGCAATATTACAAATGAGGTGTCATCTCCATGCAATATTACAAATGAGGTGTCATCTCCATGCAATATTACAAATGAGGTGTCATCTCCATGCAATATTACAAATGAGGTGTCATCTCCATGTAATATTACAAATGAGGTGTCATCTCCATCCAATATTACAAATGAGGTGTCATCTCCATGCAATGTTACAAATGAGGTGTCATCTCCATGCAATTTTACAAATGAGGTGTCATCTCCATGCAATATTACAAATGAGGTGCCATCTCCATGCAATGTTACAAATGAGGTGTCATCTCCATGCAATGTTACAAATGAGGTGTCATCTCCATGCAATTTTACAAATGAGGTGTCATCTCCATGCAATATTACCAATGAGGTGTCATCTCCATGCAATATTACAAATTAGGTGTCATCTCCATGCAATTTTACAAATGAGGTGTCATCTCCATGCAATATTACAAATGAGGTGCCATCTCCATTCATTGTTACAAATGAGGTGTCATCTCCATGCAATATTACCAACGAGGCATCATCTCCATGCATTATAACGAATGAGGTGTCATCTCCATGCAATATTTGCAAATGAGGTGTCATCTCTATGCAATATTACCAATGAGGTGTCATCTCCATGCAATATTATCAATGAGGTGTCATCTCCATGCAATATTACCAAAGAGGTGTCATCTCCATGCAATATTACCAATGAGGTGTCATCTCCATGCAATATTATCAATGAGGTGTCATCTCCATGCAATATTACAAATGAGGTGTCATCTCCATGCAATATTACAAATGAGGTGTCCTCTTCATGCAATATTACAAATGAGGTGTCATCTCCATGCAATATTACCAATGAGGTGTCATCTCCATGCAATATTACCAATGAGGTGTCATCTCCATGCAATATTACCAATGGTGTCATCTCCATGCAATATTACAAATGAGGTGTCATCTCCATGCAATATTACCAAAGAGGTGTCATCTCCATGCAATATTACCAATGAGGTGTCATCTCCATGCAATATTATCAATGAGGTGTCATCTCCATGCAATATTACAAATGAGGTGTCATCTCCATGCAATATTACAAATGAGGTGTCATCTCCATGCAATATTACAAATGAGGTGTCATCTCCATGCAATATTACCAATGAGGTGTCATCTCCATGCAATATTACCAATGAGGTGTCATCTCCATGCAATATTACAAATGAGGTGTCATCTCCATGCAATGTTACAAATGAGGTGTCATCTCCATGCAATTTTACAAATGAGGTGTCATCTCCATGCAATATTACAAATGAGGTGCCATCTCCATGCAATGTTACAAATGAGGTGTCATCTCCATGCAATGTTACAAATGAGGTATCATCTCCATGCAATTTTACAAATGAGGTGTCATCTCCATGCAATATTACCAATGCGGTGTCATCTCCATGCAATATTACAAATTAGGTGTCATCTCCATGCAATTTTACAAATGAGGTGTCATCTCCATGCAATATTACAAATGAGGTTCCATCTCCATTCATTGTTACAAATGAGGTGTCATCTCCATGCAATATTACCAACGAGGCATCATCTCCATGCAATATTACAAATGAGGTGTCATCTCCATGCAATATTACCAAATGAGGTGTCATCTCCATGCAATATTACAAATGAGGTGTCATCTCCATGCAATATTACAAATGAGGTGTCATCTCCATGCAATATTACCAAATGAGGTGTCATCTCCATGCAATATTTGCAAATGAGGCGTCATCGCCATGCAATATTACCAATGAGGTGTCATCTCCATGCAATATTACCAATGGTGTCATCTCCATGCAGTATTACAAATGAGGTGTCATCTCCATGCAATATTACAAATGAGGTGTCATCTCCATGCAATATTACAAATGAGGTGTCATCTCCATCCAATATTACAAATGAGGTGTCATCTCCATGCAATATTATCAATGAGGTGTCATCTCCATGCAATATTACCAAAGAGGTGTCATCTCCATGCAATATTACAAATGGTGTCATCTCCATGCAGTATTACAAATGAGGTGTCATCTCCATGCAATATTACCAATGGTGTCATCTCCATGCAATATTACCAATGGTGTCATCTCCATGCAGTATTACAAATGAGGTGTCATCTCCATGCAATATTACAAATGAGGTGTCATCTCCATGCAATATTACAAATGAGGTGTCATCTCCATCCAATATTACAAATGAGGTGTCATCTCCATGCAATATTATCAATGAGGTGTCATCTCCATGCAATATTACCAATGAGGTGTCATCTTCATGCAATATTATCAATGAGGTGTCATCTCCATGCAATATTATCAATGAGGTGTCATCTCCATGCAATATTATCAATGAGGTGTCATCTCCATGCAATATTACCAAAGAGGTGTCCTCTTCATGCAATATTATCAATGAGGTGTCATCTCCATGCAATATTACCAATGAGGTGTCATCTCCATGCAATATTATCAATGAGGTGTCATCTCCATGCAATATTAAAAATGAGGTGTCATCTCCATGCAATATTACCAATGAGGTGTCATCTCCATGCAATATTACAAATGAGGTGTCATCTCCATGCAATATTATCAATGAGGTGTCATCTCCATGCAATTTTACCAATGAGGTGTCATCTCCATGCAATTTTACCAATGAGGTGTCATCTCCATGCAATATTACCAATGGTGTCATCTCCATGCAGTATTACAAATGAGGTGTCATCTCCATGCAATATTACAAATGAGGTGTCATCTCCATCCAATATTACAAATGAGGTGTCATCTCCATGCAATATTACAAACGAGGTGTCATCTCCATGCAATTGTACAAATGAGGTGTCATCTCCATGCAATATTACAAATGAGGTGCCATCTCCATGCAATGTTACAAATGAGGTGTCATCTCCATGCAATATTACCAACGAGGCATCATCTCCATGCAATATAACGAATGAGGTGTCATCTCCATGCAATATTTGCAAATGAGGTGCCATCTCCATGCAATGTTACAAATGAGGTGTCATCTCCATGCAATATTACCAACGAGGCATCATCTCCATGCAATATAACCAATGAGGTGTCATCTCCATGCAATATTTGCAAATGAGGTGTCATCTCTATGCAATATAACAGTGGAGGTGTCATCTCCATGCAATATTACCAATGAGGTGTCATCTCCATGCAATATTACCAATGAGGTGTCATGTCTATGCAATATAACAATGGAGGTGTCATCTCCATGCAATATTACCAAATGAGGTGTCATCTCCATGCAATATTACCAATGAGGTGTCATCTCCATGCAATATTTGCAAAGGAGGTGTCATCTCCATGCAATATTAGAAATGAGGTGTCATCTTCATGCAATATTACCAATGAGGTGTCATCTCCATGCAATATTTGCAAATGAGGCGTAATCTCCATGCAATATTACCAAATGAGGTGTCATCTCCATGCAATATTACAAATGAGGTGTCATCTCCATGCAATATTACCAAATGAGGTGTCATCTCCATGCAATATTACAAATGAGGTGTCATCTCCATGCAATATTACAAATGAGGTGTCATCTCCATGCAATATTACCAAATGAGGTGTCATCTCCATGCAATATTTGCAAATGAGGCGTCATCTCCATGCAATATTACCAATGAGGTGTCATCTCCATGCAATATTACCAATGGTGTCATCTCCATGCAGTATTACAAATGAGGTGTCATCTCCATGCAATATTACAAATGAGGTGTCATCTCCATGCAATATTACAAATGAGGTGTCATCTCCATCCAATATTACAAATGAGGTGTCATCTCCATGCAATATTATCAATGAGGTGTCATCTCCATGCAATATTACCAAAGAGGTGTCCTCTTCATGCAATATTATCAATGAGGTGTCATCTCCATGCAATATTATCAATGAGGTGTCATCTCCATGCAATATTATCAATGAGGTGTCATCTCCATGCAATATTACCAAAGAGGTGTCATCTCCATGCAATATTACCAATGAGGTGTCATCTCCATGCAATATTACAAATGAGGTGTCATCTCCATGCAATATTATCAATGAGGTGTCATCTCCATGCAATATTACCAATGGTGTCATCTCCATGCAGTATTACAAATGAGGTGTCATCTCCATGCAATATTACAAATGAGGTGTCATCTCCATGCAATATTACAAATGAGGTGTCATCTCCATGCAATTTTACCAATGAGGTGTCATCTCCATGCAATATTACCAATGGTGTCATCTCCATGCAGTATTACAAATGAGGTGTCATCTCCATGCAATATTACAAATGAGGTGTCATCTCCATCCAATATTACAAATGAGGTGTCATCTCCATGCAATATTACAAACGAGGTGTCATCTCCATGCAATTGTACAAATGAGGTGTCATCTCCATGCAATATTACAAATGAGGTGCCATCTCCATGCAATGTTACAAATGAGGTGTCATCTCCATGCAATATTACCAACGAGGCATCATCTCCATGCAATATAACGAATGAGGTGTCATCTCCATGCAATATTTGCAAATGAGGTGTCATCTCCATGCAATATTACCAATGAGGTGTCATCTCCATGCAATATTATCAATGAAGTGTCATCTCCATGCAATATTACCAAAGAGGTGTCCTCTCCATGCAATATTATCAATGAGGTGTCATCTCCATGCAATATTACAAATGAGGTGTCATCTCCATGCAATATTATCAATGAGGTGTCATCTCCATGCAATATTATCAATGAGGTGTCATCTCCATGCAATATTATCAATGAGGTGTCATCTCCATGCAATATTATCAATGAGGTGTCATCTCCATGCAATTTTACCAATGAGGTGTCATCTCCATGCAATATTACCAATGGTGTCATCTCCATGCAGTATTACAAATGAGGTGTCATCTCCATGCAATATTACAAATGAGGTGTCATCTCCATGCAATATTACAATGGAGGTGTCATCTCCATGCAATATTACCAATGAGGTGTCATCTCCATGCAATATTACAAATGAGGTGTCATCTCCATGCAATATTACAAATGAGGTGTCATCTCCATGCAATATTTGCAAAGGAGGTGTCATCTCCATACAATATTACCAATGAGGTGTCATCTCCATGCAATATTACCAATGAGGCGTCATCTCCATGCAATATTACAAATGAGGTGTCATCTCCATGCAATATTACCAATGAGGTGTCATCTCCATGCAATATTACCAATGAGGCGTCATCTCCATGCAATATTACAAATGAGGTGTCATCTCCATGCAATATTACAAATGAGGTGTCATCTCCATGCAATATTACAAATGAGGTGTCATCTCCATGCAATATTACAAATGAGGTGTCATCTCCATGTAATATTACAAATGAGGTGTCATCTCCATCCAATATTACAAATGAGGTGTCATCTCCATGCAATGTTACAAATGAGGTGTCATCTCCATGCAATTTTACAAATGAGGTGTCATCTCCATGCAATATTACAAATGAGGTGCCATCTCCATGCAATGTTACAAATGAGGTGTCATCTCCATGCAATGTTACAAATGAGGTGTCATCTCCATGCAATTTTACAAATGAGGTGTCATCTCCATGCAATATTACCAATGAGGTGTCATCTCCATGCAATATTACAAATTAGGTGTCATCTCCATGCAATTTTACAAATGAGGTGTCATCTCCATGCAATATTACAAATGAGGTGCCATCTCCATTCATTGTTACAAATGAGGTGTCATCTCCATGCAATATTACCAACGAGGCATCATCTCCATGCATTATAACGAATGAGGTGTCATCTCCATGCAATATTTGCAAATGAGGTGTCATCTCTATGCAATATTACCAATGAGGTGTCATCTCCATGCAATATTATCAATGAGGTGTCATCTCCATGCAATATTACCAAAGAGGTGTCATCTCCATGCAATATTACCAATGAGGTGTCATCTCCATGCAATATTATCAATGAGGTGTCATCTCCATGCAATATTACAAATGAGGTGTCATCTCCATGCAATATTACAAATGAGGTGTCCTCTTCATGCAATATTACAAATGAGGTGTCATCTCCATGCAATATTACCAATGAGGTGTCATCTCCATGCAATATTACCAATGAGGTGTCATCTCCATGCAATATTACCAATGGTGTCATCTCCATGCAATATTACAAATGAGGTGTCATCTCCATGCAATATTACCAATGGTGTCATCTCCATGTAGTATTACAAATGAGGTGTCATCTCCATGCAATATTACAAATGAGGTGTCATCTCCATCCAATATTACAAATGAGGTGTCATCTCCATGCAATATTACAAACGAGGTGTCATCTCCATGCAATTGTACAAATGAGGTGTCATCTCCATGCAATATTACAAATGAGGTGCCATCTCCATGCAATGTTACAAATGAGGTGTCATCTCCATGCAATATTACCAACGAGGCATCATCTCCATGCAATATAACGAATGAGGTGTCATCTCCATGCAATATTTGCAAATGAGGTGTCATCTCCATGCAATATTACCAATGAGGTGTCATCTCCATGCAATATTATCAATGAAGTGTCATCTCCATGCAATATTACCAAAGAGGTGTCCTCTCCATGCAATATTATCAATGAGGTGTCATCTCCATGCAATATTACAAATGAGGTGTCATCTCCATGCAATATTATCAATGAGGTGTCATCTCCATGCAATATTATCAATGAGGTGTCATCTCCATGCAATATTATCAATGAGGTGTCATCTCCATGCAATATTATCAATGAGGTGTCATCTCCATGCAATTTTACCAATGAGGTGTCATCTCCATGCAATATTACCAATGGTGTCATCTCCATGCAGTATTACAAATGAGGTGTCATCTCCATGCAATATTACAAATGAGGTGTCATCTCCATGCAATATTACAATGGAGGTGTCATCTCCATGCAATATTACCAATGAGGTGTCATCTCCATGCAATATTACAAATGAGGTGTCATCTCCATGCAATATTACAAATGAGGTGTCATCTCCATGCAATATTTGCAAAGGAGGTGTCATCTCCATACAATATTACCAATGAGGTGTCATCTCCATGCAATATTACCAATGAGGCGTCATCTCCATGCAATATTACAAATGAGGTGTCATCTCCATGCAATATTACCAATGAGGTGTCATCTCCATGCAATATTACCAATGAGGTGTCATCTCCATGCAATATTACAAATGAGGTGTCATCTCCATGCAATATTACAAATGAGGTGTCATCTCCATGCAATATTACAAATGAGGTGTCATCTCCATGCAATATTACAAATGAGGTGTCATCTCCATGTAATATTACAAATGAGGTGTCATCTCCATCCAATATTACAAATGAGGTGTCATCTCCATGCAATGTTACAAATGAGGTGTCATCTCCATGCAATTTTACAAATGAGGTGTCATCTCCATGCAATATTACAAATGAGGTGTCATCTCCATGCAATGTTACAAATGAGGTGTCATCTCCATGCAATTTTACAAATAAGGTGTCATCTCCATGCAATATTACAAATGAGGTGTCATCTCCATCCAATATTACAAATGAGGTGTCATCTCCATGCAATGTTACAAATGAGGTGTCATCTCCATGCAATGTTACAAATGAGGTGTCATCTCCATGCAATATTACAAATGAGGTGTCATCTCCATGCAATTTTACAAATGAGGTGTCATCTCCATGCAATATTACCAATGAGGTGTCATCTCCATGCAATATTACAAATTAGGTGTCATCTCCATGCAATTTTACAAATGAGGTGTCATCTCCATGCAATATTACAAATGAGGTGCCATCTCCATTCATTGTTACAAATGAGGTGTCATCTCCATGCAATATTACCAACGAGGCATCATCTCCATGCATTATAACGAATGAGGTGTCATCTCCATGCAATATTTGCAAATGAGGTGTCATCTCTATGCAATATTACCAATGAGGTGTCATCTCCATGCAATATTATCAATGAGGTGTCATCTCCATGCAATATTACCAAAGAGGTGTCATCTCCATGCAATATTACCAATGAGGTGTCATCTCCATGCAATATTATCAATGAGGTGTCATCTCCATGCAATATTACAAATGAGGTGTCATCTCCATGCAATATTACAAATGAGGTGTCCTCTTCATGCAATATTACAAATGAGGTGTCATCTCCATGCAATATTACCAATGAGGTGTCATCTCCATGCAATATTACCAATGAGGTGTCATCTCCATGCAATATTACAAATGAGGTGTCATCTCCATGCAATGTTACAAATGAGGTGTCATCTCCATGCAATTTTACAAATGAGGTGTCATCTCCATGCAATATTACAAATGAGGTGTCATCTCCATGCAATGTTACAAATGAGGTGTCATCTCCATGCAATGTTACAAATGAGGTGTCATCTCCATGCAATTTTACAAATGAGGTGTCATCTCCATGCAATATTACCAATGCGGTGTCATCTCCATGCAATATTACAAATTAGGTGTCATCTCCATGCAATTTTACAAATGAGGTGTCATCTCCATGCAATATTACAAATGAGGTTCCATCTCCATTCATTGTTACAAATGAGGTGTCATCTCCATGCAATATTACCAACGAGGCATCATCTCCATGCATTATAACGAATGAGGTGTCATCTCCATGCAATATTTGCAAATGAGGTGTCATCTCTATGCAATATTACAATGGAGGTGTCATCTCCATGCAATATTACCAATGAGGTGTCATCTCCATGCAATATTATCAATGAGGTGTCATCTCCATGCAATATTACCAAAGAGGTGTCATCTCCATGCAATATTACCAATGAGGTGTCATCTCCATGCAATATTATCAATGAGGTGTCATCTCCATGCAATATTACAAATGAGGTGTCATCTCCATGCAATATTACAAATGAGGTGTCATCTCCATGCAATATTACAAATGAGGTGTCATCTCCATGCAATATTACAAATGAGGTGTCATCTCCATGCAATATTACAAATGAGGTGTCATCTCCATCCAATATTACAAATGAGGTGTCATCTCCATGCAATTTTACCAACGAGGCATCATCTCCATGCAATATAACCAATGAGGTGTCATCTCCATGCAATATTTTCAAATGAGGTGTCATCTCTATGCAATATTAGAATGGAGGTGTCATCTCCATGCAATATTACCAATGAGGTGTCATCTCCATGCAATATTACCAATGAGGTGTCATCTCCATGCAATATTACAAATGAGGTGTCATCTCCATGCGATGTTACAAATGAGGTGTCATCTCCATGCAATATTACCAATGAGGTGTCATCTCCATGCAATATTACAAATGAGGTGTCATCTCCATGCAATGTTACAAATGAGGTGTCATCTCCATGCAATATTACCAATGAGGTGTCATCTCCATGCAATTTTACCAATGAGGTGTCATCTCCATGCAATATTATCAATGAGGTGTCATCTCCATGCAATATTACCAAAGAGGTGTCCTCTTCATGCAATATTACAAATGAGGTGTCATCTCCATTAAATATTACCAATGAGGTGTCATCTCCATGCAGTATTACAAATGAGGTGTCATCTCCATTAAATATTACCAATGAGGTGTCATCTTCATGCAATATTATCAATGAGGTGTCATCTCCATGCAATATTATCAATGAGGTGTCATCTCCATGCAATATTACAAATGAGGTGTCCTCTTCATGCAATATTACAAATGAGGTGTCATCTCCATTAAATATTACCAATGAGGTGTCATCTCCATGCAATATTATCAATGAGGTGTCATCTCCATGCAATATTATCAATGAGGTGTCATCTCCATGCAATATTACAAATGAGGTGTCCTCTTCATGCAATATTACAAATGAGGTGTCATCTCCATTAAATATTACCAATGAGGTGTCATCTCCATGCAATATTATCAATGAGGTGTCATCTCCATGCAATATTACAAATGAGGTGTCCTCTTCATGCAATATTACAAATGAGGTGTCATCTCCATTAAATATTACCAATGAGGTGTCATCTCCATGCAATATTACAAATTGAGGCGTCATCTCCATGCAATATTACCAATGAGGTGTCCTCTTCATGCAATATTACAAATGAGGTGTCCTCTCCATGCAATATTATCAATGAGGTGTCATCTCCATGCAATATTACAAATGAGGTGTCATCTCCATGCAATATTACAAATGAGGTGTCATCTCCATGCAATATTACCAATGAGGTGTCATCTCCATGCAATATTATCAATGAGGTGTCATCTCCATGCAATATTACCAATGAGGTGTCATCTCCATGCAATATTACCAATGAGGTGTCATCTCCATGCAATATTATCAATGAGGTGTCATCTCCATGCAATATTACAAATGAGGTGTCATCTCCATGCAATATTACAAATGAGGTGTCCTCTTCATGCAATATTACAAATGAGGTGTCATCTCCATGCAATATTACCAATGAGGTGTCATCTCCATGCAATATTACCAATGAGGTGTCATCTCCATGCAATATTACCAATGGTGTCATCTCCATGCAATATTACAAATGAGGTGTCATCTCCATGCAATATTACAAATGAGGTGTCATCTCCATCCAATATTACAAATGAGGTGTCATCTCCATGCAATATTACAAATGAGGTGTCATCTCCATCCAATATTACAAATGAGGTGTCATCTCCATGCAATTTTACCAACGAGGCATCATCTCCATGCAATTTAACCAATGAGGTGTCATCTCCATGCAATATTTTCAAATGAGGTGTCATCTCTATGCAATATTAGAATGGAGGTGTCATCTCCATGCAATATTACCAATGAGGTGTCATCTCCATGCAATATTACCAATGATGTGTCATCTCCATGCAATATTACAAATGAGGTGTCATCTCCATGCAATATTATCAATGAGGTGTCATCTCCATGCAATATTACCAAAGAGGTGTCCTCTTCATGCAATATTACAAATGAGGTGTCATCTCCATTAAATATTACCAATGAGGTGTCATCTCCATGCAATATTATCAATGAGGTGTCATCTCCATGCAATATTATCAATGAGGTGTCATCTCCATGCAATATTACAAATGAGGTGTCCTCTTCATGCAATATTACAAATGAGGTGTCATCTCCATTAAATATTACCAATGAGGTGTCATCTCCATGCAATATTATCAATGAGGTGTCATCTCCATGCAATATTACCATGAGGTGTCCTCTTCATGCAATATTACCAATGGTGTCATCTCCATGCAATATTACAAATGAGGCGTCATCTCCATGCAATATTACCAATGAGGTGTCATCTCCATGCAATATTACAAATGAGGCGTCATCTCCATGCAATATTACAAATGAGGTGTCATCTCCATGCAATATTACAAATGAGGTGTCATCTCCATGCAATATTACCAATGAGGTGTCCTCTTCATGCAATATTACCAATGAGGTGTCCTCTCCATGCAATATTACCAATGAGGTGTCCTCTTCATGCAATATTATCAATGAGGTGTCATCTCCATGCAATATTACCAATGAGGTGTCCTCTTCATGCAATATTACCAATGAGGTGTCCTCTCCATGCAATATTACCAATGAGGTGTCCTCTTCATGCAATATTACCAATGAGGTGTCCTCTTCATGCAATATTACCAATGAGGTGTCCTCTCCATGCAATATTACCAATGAGGTGTCCTCTTCATGCAATATTACCAATGAGGTGTCCTCTTCATGCAATATTACCAATGAGGTGTCATCATATAAAAGGGCCTTCACAAAACATCTAGCATCTGGAATTTAATTCTAGTGCTTCCTGATTATAATGGAGGTTTACAGGAATAAATGAGTGGATTGAAATAGATTCAGGGTCCCATGTATTGTAATAAACTGGTCCTCCTAGTGGGTCGCTTTAATCTAAAAACCATGTTGGCTCAAAAGCTCTATGAATCATGTTAACCCCAAAACGATGTGATTCAAATTCAAGTGTTAATACAGTGTTACTGTTTTCTATTATAATATATTATATGTAGGTATATTTATGTAGTTATAATATCATATTATAAAATCAAGCTGCGGTCTCTGTTCCGCTAGGTGATTTGGGGGATGAGGGAGAGTAGATCTACTGATGTTTATCCAAATAAAGAGAGGGATTGATGATAGAAGTCTGACGATGAGAACCGCTGATTCACTTTGGGGCCTTTTATGCTACTTTTATGTAATTTCCTTAAAGGGGAATATCACAAAAAATATATTTTTTGGTAAATGTTTCGTTAGTCCACTGTTGACAAAATGTTTTTCATGTCAGAAGTCAAGTTGTCAAGATATTGGACTTTTAAGAAAAAAAGTGTCTCCAGCCGCATCATCATGATGATGCGTTTTGCATCATATGATAAGGACTGAAATTCCCCTTTAAAATTGAGAACAACGGCAAATACTTTGTATGAACACAACATAGAGTCCCTGAACATTCAGCAAACAATGTTCCATCATGATGTCTGGTTTGCTACATGTTTAAAATCAAATCAAATTGTATTAGTCACATGTGCCGAACACAACAGGTGTAGGTAGACCTTACAGTGAAATGCTCCTTTCAGTAGACCTTACAGTGAAATGCTCCTTACAGTAAACCTTACAGTGAAATGCTCCTTTCAGTAGACCTTACAGTGAAATGCTCCTTACAGTAGACCTTACAGTGAAATGCTCCTTACAGTAAACCTTACAGTGAAATGTTCCTTACAGTAAACCTTACAGTGAAATGCTCCTTACAGTAGACCTTACAGTGAAATGCTCCTTACAGTAAACCTTACAGTGAAATGCACCTTACAGTAGACCTTACAGTGAAATGCACCTTACAGTAGACCTTACAGTGAAATGCACCTTACAGTAGACCTTACAGTGAAATGCTCCTTACAGTAAACCTTACAGTGAAATGCACCTTACAGTAGACCTTACAGTGAAATGCACCTTACAGTAGACCTTACAGTGAAATGCACCTTACAGTAGACCTTACAGTGAAATGCACCTTACAGTAGACCTTACAGTGAAATGCACCTTACAGTAGACCTTACAGTGAAATGCACCTTACAGTAGACCTTACAGTGAAATGCTCCTTACAGTAGACCTTACAGTGAAATGCTTACTTACAAGCCCCTAACCAACAATGCAGTAAAAAAAAAAGGAATAAGAAATAAAAAAGTAACAAGTAAGTAAAGAGCAGCAGTAAAATAACAATAGTGAGACTATATACAGGGGGGTACCGGTACAGAGTCAATGTGCGGGGGCACCGGTTAGTTGAGGTAATTGAGGTAATATGTACATGTAGGTGGAGTTATTAAAGTGACTATGCATAGATGATAACATTAGAGAGTAGCAGCGGTGTAAAAGAGAGGGGGGTGCAAATAGTCTGGGTAGCCATTTGATTAGATGTTCAGGAGTCCTATGGCTTGGGGGTAGAAGCTGTTTAGAAGCCTCTTGGACCTAGACTTGGCGCTCCGGTACCGCTTGCCGTGCGGCAGCACCCTATAACTAGGGTGGCTGGAGTTATTGACAATTTTTAGGACCTTCCTCTGACACCACCCGGTATAGAGATCCTGGATGGTAGGAAGTTTGGCCCCAGGGATTTACTGGGCCGTACGCACTACCCTCTGTAGTGCCTAGGGGTCGAAGGCTGAGCAATTGCATACCAGGCAGTGATGCAGCCAGTCAGGATGCCCTTGATGGTGCAACAGTAGAAACTTTTGAGGATCTGAGGACCCAAGTCTCTTTTTGCCACTTTTGTATGTCACTTCTGGTTACAGTAAGTGATTTCTCACTTAATGAAAGTTATCTTGGAGAATGTCATGTAGCATTGCACTAGGTCATGGTCTAAGCCATTGAGATACATCTGTATTACGCACTTGATTTATCTGGTAAAAGCTTTTTTCCTTTGCTGACAGGTGTGTAAAATTGAGCACACAGCCATGCAATCTCAGTAGAATGACTTTACTGAAGAGCACAGTGACTTTCAAAGTGGCACCGTCATAGGATGCCACCTTTCCAACAAGTCAGTTCATCATATTTTTTGCCCTGCTAGAGCTGCTTTAAGTGCTGTTATTTTGAAGTGGAAATGTCTTGGAGCAATAATGGCTGAGCCGCAAAGTGGTAGGCCACACAAGCTTACGGTACCGCCGATTGCTGAAAAAATAATCTGTCTTCGATTGCAACACTCACTACCGAGTTCCAAATTGACTAGTCGGGAGCATCATTAAATGTGTCTCCATGACCGAGCATCCTAAGCTCAATGCTAAACATCGACTGGAGTGGTGTAAAGCTTGTCGCTATTGGACTCGCATTCTCTGGAGTGATGAATCACGCTTTACCATCTGGCAGTCCAACGGACGAATCTGGGTTTGGCAGATGCCAGGAGAACGCTACCTGTGCCACCATAGTGCCAACTGTAAAGTTTTGTGGAGGAGGAATAATGGTCTGGTTCTGTTTTTCATGGTTTGGGCTAGGCCCCTGAGTTCCAGTTAAGGAAAATCTTAACGTTACAGCATACAATGACATTCTAGATAATTCTGTGCTTCCAACTTTGTGGCAACAGTTTGGGGAAGGACTTTTCCTGTTTCAGCATGACAATGCCCTGGTGCACAAAGTGAGGTCCATACAGAAATGGTTTGTCGAGATTGGTGTGGAAGGATTTGACTGGCCTGCACAGAGCCCTGACCTCAACCCCATCGAATACCTTTGGAATGAATTGGAACATCAACTGCGAGCCAGGCCTAATCGCCCAACATCAGTGCCCGACCTTACTCATGCTCCTGTGGCTGAACAGAAGCCCCCGTTGTAATGTTTCAAATCTAGTGGAAAGCCTTCCCAGAAGAGTGGAGGCTGTTATAGTAGCAAAGGGGAGCAACTCCATATTAATGCCCATTATTTTTGGAATGAGATGTCAGATGAGCAGGTGTCCACATACTTTTTGTAATGTAGTGTATGTCATATATATATTAGGAAAAGTGTTTATTTCCAGCAAGTATATTTTATGGGTTTTGTTTCTGTAACTAGCTTGACTGGCTAGCCATTTCGGTCTGTGTAGCTAGCTGAACCCGAAGACATGGCATTACTTTTTTTCTGATTGAAGCAGATACAGTGCCTTCAGAAAGTATTCAGACTCCTTGAATTTTTCCACATTTTGTTACGTTACAGCCTTATTCTAAAATGGATTAAATAAATAAAAATCCTCAGCAATCTACACACAGTAACCCATATTGAAAATTGATAAACAGGTTTTTAGAAATTTCTTACAAATTAAAAAAATATCTTATTTACATAAGTATTCAGACCCTTTGCTATGAGACTCGAAATTGAGCTCAGGTGCATTCTGCTTACATTGATCATCCATGAGATGTTCCTACAACTTGATTGGAGTACATCTGTGGTAAATTCAATTGATTGGACATGATATGAAAGCCACACACCTGTCTATATAAGGTCCCACTGTTGACAATGCATGTCAGCGCAAAAACCAAGCCATGAGGTTTAATGAATTGTCCGTAGAGCTCAGAGACAGGATTGTGTCAAGGCACAGATCTGGGGAAGGGTAGCAAAACATTTCTGCAGCGTTAAAGGTCCTCAAGAACACAGTGGCCTCCATCATTCTTAAATTGAAGAAGCTTGGAACCACCAAGACTCTTCCTAGAGCTGGCCGCCCGGCCGAACTGAACAATCGGGGGAGAAGGGCCTTGGTCAGGGAGGTGACCAAGAATCCAATGGTCACTCTGACAGAGCTCCACAGTTCCTCTGTGGAGATGGGAGAACCTTGCAGCAGGACAACAACCCTAAGCACACAGCCTAGACAAACCAGGAGTGGCTTCGGGACAAGTTTCTGAATGATTTTGAGTGGCCCAGCCAGAGCCTGGACTTGAACCCGATCAAACATCTCTGTAGAGACCTGAAAATAGCAGTGACGCTCCCCATCCAACCTGACAGAGCTTGAGAGGATCTTCAGAGAAAAATTAGAGAAACTCCCCAAATACAGGTATGCCAAGATTGTAGAGCAGCGTTTCTTAAAGTATGGGTCGCGATCCACCTGCTAATGGTGGGTCGCGACGTAAATTTATAATTATTTAATTAATTACTGGAATTGATTTGGCCAAGTGCAACTGCGCTCTTGGTTCAGTGCACTCTCTGCTTATCAGTGGTCTCTGCACATTTTGGCAGCTGCGCAAGTGGGAGTGAGAGAGGTAGAGGGAGATGCCCATATGCTTCGCTGTTTAACTGATTATTTTCTGCAGTTTTCTTGAAAATCACTCTGTGACCCACACGCTGCAGCGCTGTCATTCAAGCCACTGACTTGTTATACCCAGTCCCACTCGCCATCACTCACCACTGTCATGAAGTGGACTCATGCTAGCCACAAGTTCTGACTGAGCTCTGGTCCCCCCTTGAGTTGTGCCGTGGCGGAGATCTTTGTGGGCTATACTCAGCCTTGTCTCAGGATGGTAAGTTGGTGGTTGAAGATATTCCTCTTGTGGTGTGGGGGCTGTGCTTTTGCAAAGTGGGTGGGGTTATATCCTTCCTGTTTGGCCCTGTCCGGGGGTGTCCTCGGATGGGACCACAGTGTCTCCTGACCCCTCCTGTCAGCCTCCAGTATTTATGCTGCAGTAGTTTATGTGTCGGGGGGCTAGGGTCAGTTTGTTATATCTGGAGTACTTCTCCTGTCCTATTCGGTGTCCTGTGTGAATTTAAGTGTGCTCTCTCTGATTCTCTCTTTCTCTCTTTCTTTCTCTCTCTCGGAGGACCTGAGCCCTAGGACCATGCCTCAGGACTACCTGACATGATGACTCCTTGCTGTCCCCAGTCCACCTGGCCATGCTGCTGCTCCAGTTTCAACTGTTTTGCCTTATTATTATTGGACCATGCTGGTCAATTATGAACATTTGAACATCTTGGCCATGTTCTGTTATAATCTCCACCCGGCACAGCCAGAAGAGGACTGGCCACCCCACATAGCCTGGTTCCTCTCTAGGTTTCTTCTAGGTTTTGGCCTTTCTAGAGTTTTTTTTGGCCTGTTCTATGGAGTTTTTCCCGGGACCACCCCGTAGAATGTAGCACACCACCGTGCTAAATGGCTACAACTGCATTGCTTGCTGTTTGGGGTTTTAGGCTGGGTTTCTGTACAGCACATTGAGATATCAGCTGATGTATGAAGGGCTATATAAATAAATTTGATTTGATTTGATTTGATTTGAGTCGTCATGAAACGCAAATACAGTGATGACTTTTTGTCTCTTTCATACAAACTTTGAGAAATGACGAGGAGCATCCACAGTGTGTTTTGTGTGGGGAAGTGCTTAGTAATGAGTCTCTCAAAACAAACAAATTAATAAAACGACACGTTTTATCCAGGCACAACATGACGGTAAACCCAGGGAGTTCTTTCAGAACAGGGCAGATTGCTTCCGGAAACAGTACTTCGAAAGTGGAAAAGTAAGTCAACTAGCAATTCATTGTTGTCATTTTATAACAGGTGATGATATCAGAAATAAAGGAGTACTATCTCTCACAGAAGTAGATGTGAATTTCTCTTTCAAACCATCCCCTGGTCTTGTAATGTTACACAGCTAATAGCTAACAGTAGCCAAAGCAAGTGTTGTGTCTTTGGCTATGCCAGATTAAGTGATATGACATGCTATTCTACAAAATAATTTCTCCATAATTAATATTACCTGATTGAGCTCATCATGTAAATGTAATTAACTAGAGAGTTGGGGCACCACAAAATAATTTTATAGAGCTGTTATCTTCTGAATAAACTCTTAAAGACCTATTAATATTTTACATCAATAGCAGTCAATATTAATCGTCATCTTAATTCAGTCTCATCTGAAAGTTGTAAATTCTTGGTTATCTGCACGAACCCTGGCTAACAAGTTGAATCAGCAATACCAAATTGGGTTTAATTATTTATTTACTAAATACCTAACTAATCACACAGAATTACACATACACATAATTAAATCATAACTTGATTACAAATTACGTCATAGGAAAGGAAAAAGGAAAATGTC
The DNA here is from genome assembly GCF_023373465.1 of Oncorhynchus keta. Classification (NCBI taxonomy): domain Eukaryota; kingdom Metazoa; phylum Chordata; class Actinopteri; order Salmoniformes; family Salmonidae; genus Oncorhynchus; species Oncorhynchus keta. The sequence goes on from NC_068429.1 coordinate 19,416,462, forward strand.
CCTTGTGGGCGGAACAGATATGACAGCTTGTTACACAAAAGAAAAGGGCTGGGTTTGAGTGAAAGAGCGGGAAGACTGGGGAACAAAGGGCGAAGCTGTGCTATCGTAAATACAGTATCTTATGCATTCTAAATTACCGCTCATGTTCATATAGCCTAGGGGCTATTGAGCTTCTTATCTGTCATGTGTTGGAGTTGAGTTGCTCTGTTACACAAACACTTACATTTTTCTTTACAGTTAAGTTGCCCTGGTCATGTCAGTATACAGAAACTTTTATTATGAACTAATGGCATGTTGTACCTCTACCTTGCTACCTTGCAGATAAGCCAAGGAGGAGGACAGATGAGAACAGCAGCAGCCAGGGACAACTGGTAGGGAAGAGGATGATTTAGAAGACCCAGACACAGGCCCAAAGCAAGTTAAGCTACCCCAGTATCCCCTTGACCATTTTGGATTGCAAAACTAGTCGGAGACACACCAGACAAGACACAGAGACAGCAACAGAATATCAGGTGATGGAGAAAGACACCAGACAAGGCACAGAGACAGCAACAGAAGAATATGATATGATGGATAGAGACATCAGAACAACAGAACAGGCCATAAGAAAAAGTGGACAAAGGAGACTCAGACAGCAACTGACAAGACACAGAGAAAGTGACAGAAGAGGGCAGATAGAGAAAAAACAGTTTAAAAAATAAATAATCATTTAACCTTTATTTAACTATGCAAGTCAGTTAAGAACACATTCTTATTTACAATGACGGCCTACCAAAAGGCAAAAGGCCTCCTGCTCGGACGGGGGCCTGGGATACATTTTTTAAATAAAATGCAATATAAATATAGGACAAAACACACATCACAACAAGAGAGACAACACAACACTACATAAAGAGAGACCTAAGACAACAACATAGCAAGGCAGCAACACAACATGGTACAAACATTATTGGGCACAGTCAACAGCACAAAGGTCAAGAAGGTAGAGACAACAATACATCACACAAAGCAGCCACAACTGTCAGTAAGATTGTCCATGATTTAGTCTTTGAATGAAGAGATTGAGATAAAATTGTCCAGTTTGAGTGTTTGTTGCAGCTCGTTCCAGTCGCTAGCTGCAGCGAAATGAAAAGAGGAGAGACCCAGGGATGTGTGTGCTTTGGGGACCTTTAACAGAATGTGATTGGCAGAACGGGTGTTGTATGTGGAGGATGAGGGCTGCAGTAGATATCTCAGATAGGGGGGAGTGAGGCTTAAGAAGCATCAACCAGTGGGTCTTGCGACGGGTATACAGAAATGACCAGTTTACAGAGTGTGTGTCCTATAAGGAGCATTGGTGGCAAATCTGATGGCAGAATGGTAAAGAACATCTAGCCGTTCGAGAGCACCCTTACCTGCCAATCTATAAATTATTTATCCGTAATCTAGCATGGGTCGGATGGTCATCTGAATCAGGGTTAGTTTGTCAGCTGGGGTGAAAGAGGAACGATTATGATAGAGGAAACCAAGTCTAGTTTTAACTTTAGGTGGGTTGAGCACACAGTAGATTGTATTACTTCAAGCTGCTCTACAGATTCTAATTTGTTGTATTTATTAGCAAAAATTATAGCAGATGAAATACAGTGAAAAAGTAAAAACATGGTTTACAAAGAATTTGCAGGTGAAAAAGCCTGTAATATTACTGTTAAAACAATTGTTTACTGCCGCAAAGTACACATCAGGGTCATATCGGTTGTTCCAAAATGTGAGGTGTGATGTTGCATGCAGAATGGTTTGGATAGAGAATGGTTTGCCACAGTGACATAAAAATACTAAATATACTGATGTACAACACATTGACAAAACAGTTGAGGTACAAATAAATAGTTTCTCTGAATCAAAATAATTACACAAACATAGTGGAGACACCACACAACGGTTGTGGAAACATTTTTGTACAGAGTGACTCTCCGTTGAATCAAAAATATGCTGTGCATCAGTTGTAAAACCTCAGTGTACAGTCCACTGTGAGGTGTAAAGTAGTTGAATGGTTTAGATCGTGAATCGTTTGTATATAAGATGGTTTAGATACAGGGCGGTTTATATAGAAGATGGTTTAGATACAGGACAGTTTGGATACAGGGTGGTTTGGATACAGGTCAGTTTGGATACAGGATGGTTTGGATACAGGATGGTTTGGATACAGGATGGTTTGGATACAGGACAGTTTGGATACAGGGTGGTTTAGATACAGGAGGGTTTGGATAAAGGATGGTTTGGATACAGGATGGTTTGGATACAGGACAGTTTGGATACAAGATGGTTTGGATACAGGAGGGTTTGGATACAGGAGGGTTTGGATACAGGATGGTTTGGATACAGGAGGGTTTGGATACAAGATGGTTTGGATACAGGAGGGTTTGGATACAGGAGGGTTTAGATACAGGAGGGTTTAGATAATGGACAGTTTGGCAAAGTGACAGAAGATCCGGTCAGGATGAGGGTTTTATAACCTCTATTTCCAGGTATACTTGGCTGACTGTATGCAGAGACATAAAAATGGTATCCACGAGTTTATATGTCTCTGGGTAAGCAAAAAAACATAAAATGTCTCTGGTTCGAATACCCAGAAAAATCGGAGAAATCTGAGAACTCGAGAAAGGCACTTTGCTCCAGGGGCACTGTACTACTATGGCTGACCCTGTAAAACAACATATTTCACTGAACCTACCGACCCAGTGTCTCCTAAAAATCTCAAATTACCTGGTAGAACTGACACAATTAAGTGAATCATAGAGGTCTTATAACTTATTCCATTCTACAGGAATTTGTTTTGGCTCATGTCTCTTTATATTCATGTATACTTGGGGCTATATAGCATCTTATCTGCCATGTTTGGAGTTCTGTTTCTCTGTTATGCAAAGACTTGAATGTTTCTTTACAGTTGAGTTGCCCTGGTCATGTCAGTATACAGTCATTTATTCGGACTCCCAATCATGGCCGGATGTGATACAGCCTGGATTTGAACAAGGGACTGTAGTTACGCCTCTTGCAATGAGATGCAGTGCCTTAGACTGCTGCGCCACTCAGGAGCCCAGACATGTTGTTCCTCTTCCATCCTACCTTGCAGAGGAGCTACGGAAGAGGCCGGATGAGAACAGCAGGCCAGTGGAGCATTTAGAAAAGCAGCAGCCAGAGACAACTGGTAGGGAAGATTTTGGTGACCCAGACACAGGCCCAAAACAAGTTAAGCTACCCCAGTATCCCTTTGACCATTTTGGATTGCAAAACTAGTGGGAAACACACCAGACAAGACACAGAGACAGCAACAGAAGAATATGTGATGGAGAGAGACACCAGACAAGACACAGAGACAGCAACAGAAGAATATGTGATGGAGAGAGACACCAGACAAGACACAGAGACAGCAACAGAAGAATATGTGATGGAGAGAGACACCAGACAAGACACAGAGACAGCAACAGAAGAATAGGTGATGGAAAGAGACACAACAGACAAGACACAAGTTGCTAAGTGATATATAGGTTTTTGGCAATACACTGTAGATGTATGTGTTCCATCGAAGAAAGTAGAGAGTGTTCTAGAGTAGAGCGATCCACAATACCTACTGTAACTGAATTCTGTTAGTGTCTGCTGTGTCAGGTGGGAAGATGCAAGGTACCTGAAAAAAACCTAGTCTCTCAATGTTCTAATCTCTCAATCTCTCTGATCTCAAAGTGCACCAAACTCATGCATTTAGCTGTTGAAATTCCTTATTTTTTGTCTGGGGAGGATGCCCCCAGACGCCCCTTCTGGCTTTGAGCTAAGCCACCGATGTCTTAAAATCCCCAAAATGCCCCTGGCATCTGGTGGTTTGTTTAACATAAATTACCAACAACCAAGGAGTGAAACCAAACTTCTCCTGATATTATGCTATTATCCTTAACTATTATCAATAACAACCCCATTAGCTGAATATTTTACTGTGATTGTTTAATGACAAAACAGAGTGGGATACATTTGCTTTAATTAAGGCTTAGTTTAATCTAAAAAGACCACACAATTTCAGACACTTTCTGAACCACACATGGGACAAAGGATTTCACGAAGAAAAGAGCACTCAGTGTAGGCAGCCATTTTCTAAGTTGGCAAAACACTGTATGGTGATGTGTAGCTTCTATAATGCTTCAGATAAATAATAAAAGACAGTATTACACGTAAGAATCGATTGAACACTACTCTACTTCTATGTGGAATAGTGTGTTGTATTTTCAGAGTAGAACATAAAATGGACAGCATTTAAAATATTCCAAAGGTTCCATTTCAATACAGTATTCATCATCAAAACCAGAACCAAAAACAAATGATTGATATACACTGCTACAGGGCTCCCCAACTGGCAGCCCGAGGGTGAAATGATTTTTTTCTGGCCCCCCAAGTGTTCCCACGCTTTATAGAGAGATACGTGATTGTATACATATGTCAGCAAGATTTTAAATGCTTATGTTTGGGCTTCTTGCAGTCCATTTTCAGGCTATAAATTATTTGTAATTATCTTCCGTCCCTCCGACCATCCGCTCAAGAAAAAAAATCGCCTGCAGCTGAATCTAGTTGAATATGCACGACTACATTGTGAAAATGTGTTGCTCTTTTCAACTGCGAAAAAAAGACACAACCATTGATGGTTTGTTTGATTTATTCCATTATTTAATATGTGTAGATCACTTTACTCCTTTTAGCAGTGGAGTAGCGCATTTTCTCTACGCCCCCCACTAGGTCCGAGCAAGTTCTTTTTAGTGGGGGCTGCATGGCGGGGCCTGTGGGTGCTGTAGGGGCTGCGGGGCCTGTGGGTGCTGTAGGGGCTGCGGGGCCTGTGGGTGCTGTAGGGGCTGCAGGGCCTGTGGGGGCTGTAGGGGCTGCATGAGCTGCGGGGCCTGTGGGTGCTGTAGGGGCTGCATGGCGGGGCCTCTGGGTGCTGTAGGGGCTGTGGGGCCTGTGGGTGCTGTAGGGGCTGCGGGGCCTGTGGGTGCTGTAGGTGCTGCAGGGCCTGTGGGGGCTGTAGGTGCTGCATGAGCTGCGGGGCCTGTGGGGGCTGTAGGGGCTGCGGGGCCTGTGGGTGCTGTAGGGGCTGCGGGGCCTGTGGGGGCTGTAGGGGCTGCATGGGCTGCGGGGCCTGTGGGTGCTGTAGGGGCTGCGGGGCCTGTGGGTGCTGTAGGGGCTGCAGGGCCTGTGGGTGCTGTGAGCCACTGTATTTTAGCTCCTAGTGTAGAAAAGGGCCTCAAAGTGCACACCAGGGTCATATCAGTTGTTACAAAACCCTGTGAGGTGTGATGTTGCATGCAGAATGACTTGGATAGAGAATGGTTTGGCACAGAGACTTTACCCCATGCACTCTTTGTTGTACAACTGACAAAACAGTTGTGATACAAAGGAATAGTTTTTCTGTATCAAAATAATTACACAAACATAGTGGAGACACCAAACAATGGTTTTGTAAACATTTTTGTGCAGACTAGCAGACTAACTCTCCATTGAATCACAAATGCACTGTGCATCAGTTGTAAAACCTAAATGTGTACAGGCCACTGTGAGGTGTAATGTAGTAGAATGGTTTGGATGAATTATATTTTGGAAACAGGATGGTTTGGATACAGGATGGTTTAGATACAGAATGGTTTGGATACAGGAGATATTAGATACAATATGGTTTGGACACAGGATAGTTTAGATACAGGATGGTTTGGATACAAGATGGTTTGGATACAGGAGATATTAGATACAATATGGTTTGGACACAGGATAGTTTAGATACAGGATGGTTTGGATACAAGATGGTTTGGATACAGGAGATATTAGATACAATATGGTTTGGACACAGGATAGTTTAGATACAGGATGGTTTGGATACAAGATGGTTTGGATACAGGAGATATTAGATACAATATGGTTTGGACACAGGATAGTTTAGATACTGGATGGTTTGGATACAAGATGGTTTGGATACAGGAGATATTAGATTCAATATGGTTTGGACACAGGATAGTTTAGATACAGGATGGTTTGGATACAAGATGGTTTGGATACAGGATGGTTTGGATAAAGAATGGTTTGGATACAAGATAGTTTAGATACAGGACAGTTTGGCACAGTGACAGAAGGTCACACAGAGAAACAGAGGGGAACAGAGAACGAAGAGGGGATGTTTTGGGATAGCTGCAGTAAAGGAAGAGAATGTGCTCAATTGTAAATCCTCTTGTGTTTTGAGAAAAGCATATTGTTACAGTATAATCCCCTTCGAAAGGGAAACTGCGATACATACACAAGCGTACCTGTAGACTTCCAGTCATTGCGCTAATGCTAGACAGCATTTGCTATGCGAAACTACCTTTAACTTCCTTCATACTGCACACAGAGACATGCAAATGGTATCACAAGTTTACTTTTTTTTTTATCTCGCAGTATCCCTTTAAACACCTACTATATCATGGTGAGACAACTGTTTCCACATAATTAACTACAGCACTACGTTCCTCTTTTCTTCTTTTGTATTCTATTTTACTCTGTGATTGCACCACAATCAGACTGAGTCATCAACAGCATGATTATCTGTAAAAGCATATGTGAAAGAATCTGAAACTAATTTAATGTGAGACTTTTTGTGGACTTTATCAGCAACATTCCTACATGGCAATCTGAGAGACATATATATTGATTCAGCTGGGGCACTGCGTTTCTCTAGGTATAGTAGAGCCAGTGGGAAATCTGTGGTGGAATCAGACATAATCAGTCTAACCTTATCAGAGGGAGAGATGGAGAGAAGTAGGTAGGGAGTGAGAGGGTGAGAATGAGGGAGAGTAAGAGAGAGAGAGAGTGTAAGGGAGAGAGAATGGGAGAGTAAGAGAGAGAGAGGGAGAATGAGGGAGAGTGAGGAGAGAGAGAGAGAGAGAGAGAGAGAGACGGAGAATGAGAGAGAGAGAGAGAGAGAGAGAGAGAGAGAGAGAGAGAGAGAGAGAGAGAGAGAGAGAGAGAGAGAGAGAGAATGCAGGAGAGTAATCTGCCCTGCATCTCATTTTCCTTCTTAAATTCATATGCATTATCTCCATTTAAAAAAAAAACTGAAACAGCTTTTTCCTGGAATCTAGAGCTATAATCATTATGCCTACATCTCCGTAAAAAGATATTTATATTTATATATCTAAGCATACCTCTTGAGCTGTGTGTATCCTCCTGACTGGTGGTTCTTTTTTTTATAAAGAAACAAAATATGCTTCTCTGCATCACTCCAAAAATCTTGATAAAAGATTAGAAGGAATGTGAGTCTTATTCGGTACATTTAGTTATCGCTTGCTTTTCTACCAACCTACCAACCTTGCCAGCAGGTCATACTGCAGCACACCTTGCGGACTGCCGCAGAATTCAATGACGTGTTCAATGCCGAACTCCACCATTTACGGTCGGCTTTCACGACACCATGGAACTGTGATTGGCCACCATAAGGCACGGTTGCAGAAATTATCGGATGATTTAAGAACTCTTGTGTCTGCAGACAGGACAGACGGGAGCAACATCTGCTGCACCTTTGGCTGTTCCTAATCCTCCACTCCCTACCAGCTCAACGTCTTCCTCTCTTCGGGAGCCTCCTCTCCTGGCACCGGAGCGCTATGAGAGGCATCCTGGGAGGTGTCGTGGGTTCCTGCTCCTCTCTGGTCTTCGAGCTGCAGGCATCAACGTTTTCAACCAAGTATTCCAGAGTGGTATACGTCATCTCCTTGCTCTCAGGACGGGCTCTGGCCCGGGTCATGGCCATATGGGAGCAGCAATCAGACATTTGTTTTAATTGTCAAAGCTTCACAGAGAAGATGAGGAGATATTTTGATCACCGCACCCCAGGCAGGAATGCTGCTCAAAGACTAATTTTAGCCGGAGCGTAGCAGATTACACTATTGACTTTCAGACTCTCGCTGCTGAGAGTGGTTGGAATACAGAGGCACTTCACTCAGCCTTTCTGAACGGACTCAGCGAGAATCTCAAGGATGAACTGGCTTCCCGGGACATTGGACATTCCTGCTTTCATAGACTCTGGGGCTACCGGCTGTTTTTTGGATCGCACATTAGCTCGACAACACGGGCTGCCTCTCACGAAGCTGGACATTCCATTGTCAGTCACTGCGCTGGATGGTCAATCCCTAGGGTCTGGGAGTTCTGGATTACCATGCGGACCTTATCCACTTACATCTGGGGGACTCTCCTGAGCTTCCACTGGTTCTTGGACATCCGTGGCTTTCTATCCATAATCCTCAAATTGACTGGCCATCGGGAAGGATTCTGGGATGGAGTCCTTCATGCCAGCTCACCTGCCAGCAGCTCTCTCCTCATCCTTCCGGTCCTGCTCATCTGGAGGCCCTGATGCTCCTGTTCCCCCGGTTGGGGATGACAAGCCTGATCTTTCCCACGTACCTCGGGATTACTTTGATATGGGTCAGGTCTTCAGCAAATGAAGGGCCAGCGAACTGCCTCTTCACAGGTCCTACAATTGTGCCATCGACCTCCTGCATGGCACTACTCCTCCGAGAGGAGGGCAGTAATTCTCTCTCAGGGACAGAGAATACAGCCACGAAAAGTTATATTAAGGAGGTGCTGGTAGCTGATTTTCTTCGGCCATCCACGTTATCTGCAGGAGCGGGTGTTTTCTTTGTTGGGAAGAAGGATGGAGGATTACATCACTGTATAGATTACCGGGGTTTGAATAACATTACCATCAAGAACCATTACCCTCTGTCTCTTATGTCATCAGCTTATGAGAGACTCCAGGGAACTATGTTTTTTTTTAATGGTTTTACAGAACGCGTACAATTTGGTGCGCATCAGACAGGGAGACAAGTGGAAGACACCGTTCAACACCCCTAATGGACATTATGAGTACCGGGTCATGCCGTTTGGACTTACTAATGCTCCAGCAGTTTTCCAGGACCTGGTTAATGGTTAATGATGTGCTGCGTGACTTCCTTCACCAGTTCGTGTTTGTATACCTGGATGACATCTTCTCCAGGTCCATGGTTGAACATGTCCAACATGTACGCCAGGTCCTTCAAAGACTCCTCTCTCACCACTTATTCGTGAAGGCAGAAAAGTGTGAATTTCATGTTCCTCACATCTCCTTCCTGGGGTACATTGTGTCTCAAGGCTGTGTACGGATGGATTACCAAAAGGTAGAAGTGGTGGTCAACTGGCCGCGGCCCAGCAAGTCCAGCGTTTTGGGGGTTTTGTTAACTTCTAGATTTGTGAGAGACTTTAGTTCTGTGGCTGCGCCATTGACAGGGCTAGCCAAGGGCTCGGCTGGGCATGCAAGCTGGACCTCTGCTGCTGAGAGGGCATTCCAGGACCTGAAATGTCGGTTTTCTTCTACACCCATTCTAGTTCATGCAGAGCCTTCTCTTCCCTTCGTCGTAGAGGTGGATGCCTCTGACATTGCCGTTGGTGCGGTTCTGTCTAAGCGCTCGGCTAAAAACCAAAAGCTTAATTCCTATGCCTTCCAGATGTCTCACTCCAGTGGAGAGGAACTATGATGTCGGCAAGCAGGAGCTGCTTGCAGTCAAACTGGCTTTGGAGGAATGGCGGCACTGGTTGGAGGGTTCGGAACATCCTTTTACGGTTTGGACGGACCACTAAAACATAACCTACATTCAGGAGGCTAAACGTCTCAATCGCCGACATGCTCATTGGACTCTTTTCTTCACTTGATTCAGATTCATGTTATCCTACCGCCCAGGGTCTAAGCACTTGAAGCCGGATGCTCTGTCTCGCCAGTTCCCCAACTCCAGTGAGGATCGGCCGCTTGGGATCCATCATCCTTAAGTCGTTCATCCTCGCGACAGTGTCCTGGGGTATAGAGACTGTAGTGAGGGAGGCGCAAGGTAGGGAGGCAGTTCCTGATGGCTGTCCTTCTAACATACTTTTTGTTCCTCTTGGGGCACGGTCCAAGGTACTTCAGTGGGCTCACTCGTCGCATCTCATCTCTCATCCGAGAGGGCAGCGAACGCTTTTTGAGGAGGAGGTTTTGGTGGCCCTTGGCGGAGGTGGACACTCGGACCATCGTGGCTGCCTGTCCGACATGCGCCCGAAACAAGACTCCTTGTCAGCAGCCTCTGGGGCTTCTTCATCCGCTGCCAACACCTTCTCGACCCTGGTCTCATCTATCTACGGATTTCATCATGGGTCTTCCATCCTCAGAGGGCTACACTGTCATCCTGGTCATTGTGGATAGCTTTTCAATGGCAGCACATTTTGTTCCAATGCCTAAGCTTCCAAGTGCCCGAGAGACTGCTCAGCTAGTTATTCAGTATGTTTTCCATCTTCACGATCTTCCTCTGGACATTGTCTCCGACCGGGGCTCCCAGTTTGCCTCCAGATTCTGGAGGGCGTTCTGTACTCTTCTGGGGTCGTCAGCCAGTTTGTCCTCGGGCTATCACCCTCAGTCCAATGGCCAAACGGAGCGGGTGAACCAGGATCTGGAGACCGCCTTGCGGTGCAGTGTGTCCACCAACCCCACCACTTGGAGTCAGCATCTTCCCTGGGTGGAGTACGCACACAAAACTCTCCAGTATTCCTCCACTGGCCTGTCACCATTCTGGGGGTTGTATGGGTACAAGCCTCCTCTGTTTCCAGATCAGGAGATTGAAGTGGCGGTTCCATCCACTCAACATCTCATCTTTTGTTGCCGTCGGACTGGAAGAGGGCTCGTTCAGCGCTCCTGAGGTCCTCTGCCCGGGCTCAACGACAGGCCAAGCGTCATCTCCGTTCTCACCATCTCCTGCGTCCAGGCCAGATGGTCTTGTTGTCTACTAGGGATCTGCATCTATGCGCGGAATCTAGGAAGTTGGCACCCCAGAACATTGGGCCATTCAAGGTTCTACGGTGCATCAATCCAGAGGCCTATCGCCTTTGTCTTCCCTGGCCCATGAGGTTTCACCCCACCTTCCACATCTCCAGACAAGCCGGTGGTGTTCAATCCTCTGGTTCCGGCCACTCGGCCTCCAACTCCGCCTCGCAGGATAGCAGGACAGCCAGCCTACACTGTGCGACGCATCCTCTCCAGTCACCATTTCCAGCATGGGACTCAATATCTCGTGGACTGGGAGGTTTTACGGTCCTGAGGAGCGATCTTGGGTTCCGGCTCCGGACATTCTGGACCCCGGACTCATTTGGGAGTTCCGTCGCCTCTCTGCTACCCCTAGTGGAATGTCAGGAGCCATTCATTGGGACCATAACCCCCCCAAGGGAATGTCAGGAGCCATTCCCTCAGGTTACCGCTGGAGGGCACCCTTGCCTTGTCTTCTAGTTTCCAGGTTACCCTAATTATTACTTATTGGTTTTGATTACCTTCTCTGTTCACCTGATTGCCTTGCTATTTAGGTTCCTCTGTTGCTTGTATCTGGGCTTAGGTCTTAAGTTTTGTTCAGTGCACTCTTGTGCTGTTGCCCTGTTTTTGTCAAGACTTTAAGTACCTTTACCTCTGCTTGCTGTGTTTCTCTGTGACGAGATTTGAGTTTGTACATGCATCAGTGTAACAAGGTGTAGACCTTACAGTGAAATGCTCCTTACAGTAGACCTTACAGTGAAATGCTCCTTACAGTAGACCTTACAGTGAAATGCTCCTTACAGTAGACCTTACAGTGAAATGCTCCTTACAGTAGACCTTACAGTGAAATGCTTACTTATGAGCCCCTAACCAACAATGCAGTTAAAACATATATGGATAAGAATACGAAATTAATGTAGCAAGTAATTAAAGAGCAGCAGTAAAATAACAATAGCGAGACTATATACAGGGGGCACCGGTACAGAGTCAATGTGCGGGGGCACCGGTTAGTTGAGGTAATATGTACATGTAGGTAGAGTTACAGTATTAATGTGACTGTGCATAGATGATAACAACAGAGAATGCAGCGGTGTACAAGCACCAAATACGTCAAGGGGTATGTAGGCACTGTATGTAGACATTGGATTGATGCTGGAGATAATAAATATGAGGTTGAAAACTAGCGGAGTTGCCATTTAATACTGTTCTCTGATTCATGTTATACATTTACGACTGTTGAAATCACTGATGCATTGAAACTTTATTTTTTCAGGTTGAAGGACAAATAAATAAATACAGGACAATAAGGGGAGGTTTAAAATCACAATGCTGCACAGAGTACCATAATGTACCTTACATGCCCTATGGTTCGTGAATGGTGTACTTGATTTTGACATACACTGTAGCTATATGTGTTTATCATATTTATCATAAGGCTGTTGTTTTGTATTTTACTATACAGTATATAATGACGATGTACGTCATCTATGGAACGATTATTTTTTTACTTATTTGCCGTTTATACAATGAAATAAGATGCTACTATATCTGTAAACACATATTTTTGATTGGGTTGCTGATAAGCAGATAAAGGAATCAGAATGAATTACACATTGTGGAAAGGAGATCCAAGCTATATAGCCACATATAGAAGCACCCGCCTGCTGCATTCATGATTTACTATGTCAATGGTGTTGTGAGTTCACATTAAAGTTGCATTAGCCTACCAGGAACAGGGTTTGAGAGCCCTGGCCTATGTGATGAGAGTTAAACATGCGCCTGTGAACAGATGGGAGGTGCAGGCTGCACTGCCTTAGCCTGGTAGCAAGTGATTTACCTTTCAACGAGGAACAGTATGTGAGAATTAAATACAACAACAATAACAACTGTAACAGCAGCAAACATGCAGAGTACTTTGCTAGGTTTGATTAAGCATTAGCAGGCACCGGTGGATGTGATTTGGCAATGTGCCATAGGAGGGCCGTGAGTGTGTAATCCTGCAGGATTAGTTGGAAGACAGACAAAGATGGGAATGGAGAGGGATAAAGGAGAGAGAGAGGGAGAGGGAGGCAGAGTGGGAGAGAGAGCAGCAGAGAGAGAGAGATGCAGAGAGGGAGAGAGAGAGAGATAGTGGAGAGAGGCAGAGAGAAAGAGAGAGAGGAGAGAGAGAATGAGTGAGAATGAGATAGAGAAAGAAGGAGAGTGCAAGTCTCAGGGTTTTCATTGACAGCGTATACCGTATACCTTCCATGTTCATCCATTAGGATTAAAAACATCTGTGGATTAAAAAGGTTTGCACATTTATTTTTGACATTTGTTTCATCCCCTTGTTTCATCCGTAGCCTGGTCTGTTTATTTTGGAATTAGGTATTATTTAAATTGAAAATTCACAGAATCCATTAGCTTAGCTAAAATGGCTGGAATCGCTACAGGGTTTACTGAACTGAACAGCCACACTTAACATGCCATAGATCTTATACAAGTGTAGCTGCCAGTTTATTACCCTGTAACAGAACCATATAATACCGTTAGTAGGCTATAAGTAGACTAGGTGTGCAATTATGCAGTAGCACTTCACTTCACTTTCCAAAAATGGTAAGTGCTACTACAGTAGGTTCAGTAATTATAATGCTCTGTGCCATTCCTGTGAAATGTGTTGCCAACAACAAATCATCAAATCAAATCAAATGTATTTATATAGCCCTTCGTACATCAGCTGATATCTCAAAGTGCTGTACAGAAACCCAGCCTAAAACCCCAAACAGCAAACAATGCAGGTGTAAAAGCACGGTGGCTAGGAAAAACTCCCTAGAAAGGCCAAAACCTAGGAAGAAACCTAGAGAGGAACCGGGCTATGTGGGGTGGCCAGTCCTCTTCTGGCTGTGCCGGGTAGAGATTATAACAGAACATGACCAAGATGTTCAAATGTTCATAAATGACCAGCATGGTGGAATAATAATAAGGCAGAACAAGGGCATTGTGGTGAATTCCATGTCTAAATGTGGTGGAGTCCTTGTTGAATAGACAATAATATAACTTTATTGAGTCCCGGGGGGGCATTAAGATGGAATTACTTTTATACTACTTCTGTATATGACTACTAGCCAAAACTCAGACAAGGATGATGGAACTCTAGGGACTATTTGAGCTCTCTAAAACCCAATTGACTCCATACTCCTCTTATAAATATCCAGCACAGTCCAAATCTCACAGCAGACTTGGTATACTATTCACTATTCTCTATGTTTCATCTCCAGACATAGCATACAGTAGATTTCTGGATTTTGCTAGTGAACAGAACATTGATATATTGAAAAAGTGATGTGAAACTGATAAGTGAAAATGAATTTCATGGTGAATTACAAGTCCCTCAAAGCATACATTCGTTCACAAACTCAGTGACTCAACCACTTCTTTTCCATGTAGATTTATAACATGTTTATTTTGAAGCCACAATGTTCTCCTCCATTAGCAATGATACGCTCATACAGAGTACAAAGCATTTACGCAGAAGCCCAGTAACACAACATAACAACCCACATGTAAAATAGTACAGTTTACTATAGAATACTACAGTACTTACTATAGAATTCTGTGGTAAACTGTAGAATACTATACTACACACTGTAGTATACCTCGAGCATGTGTAGTACTTACTATAGAATGTTGTAGTATACTGTAGAGTAAATACTACAGTATACTACAGACCACAAAAACACCACAGCAAATACTATAGTAATGTTCACAAAAACACTAGTCTGCAAAACACTTTAATAGTACAGTAATATCCGCAAAAACACTACAGTAATTACTATAGTATACATTCAAGTATTTGATTTGCATATACACTGCCCATTAACCCATATCCCAATGTGTGCCACCCATACGAAACCTACATGCCAAGTATAGGCCATATAATGTGTTCCCTACAGTTTATTAAACAAAGAGCAGAAGCTCTGAATCCTACCTACGTGTTATGGAAAATGTGCTCTTTGAGTATTTTGTCCAGTAGGTTTCCTCAAAGACAAAAGCCCCCACTGCTATGTCAATGATATAACAAAAACAGTATTGTAAATACTACTGTAATGTCTTCACAAACACTACAGTAAATACTACAGTACTTTAGCCTGCAAAACCACTACAGTGAATACTACAGGAAAGTCCGCAAAACCACTACAGTGAATACGAAACCTTTTGTTCATGTGGGAACACACGCCTGTGACATCTTCAAAATTAAATCATTTTTAACTAATTTATTATGATTACTTAGCAGCTGTAAACAGTTCAAATGATTGTACAATCTCAGAGGCTGGGTGGACTCATCTTCAACCGATAAGCGGAGGTATTTTTTTTTTAATGTTACATCTTTCTTGAACCGGACAATCACAACACCGCTATTGTGGCAACACTTCATGACAAATCACAGCCCTGTCAGTTTCATGACAACAACAGACAACCTATCATAACATTTGATGACATTTGATGACTTTGACAGATATGATACAGTACATCAACAAACAACAAACCCTTTTATACAACAAACCCCGTTCCTGTCACGCTCTGACCTTAGATATCTCTGTTTTCTTTATATTTTGGTTAGGTCAGGGTGTGATGAGGGTGGGTATACTAGTTTTTGTATTGTCTAGGTTTTTGTATGTCTAGGGGTTTTGTAGGTCTAGGTAATTTGTATGTCTATGGTGGCCTGATATTGTTCCCAATCAGTGTCAGCTGTTTATCGTTGTCTCTGACTGGGGATCATATTTGTTTTTTGTGTTCGTGGGTTCTTGTCTATGTGTAGTTTCCTGTTAGCACTCATTTGTATAGCGTCATATGTCGTTTTGTTATTTTGGTTAGTTTGTTCTGTGTTCATCCTTATAAAGAATGTACGCATACCACGCTGCGCCTTGGTACGATTCATATGACGAACGGGACAGTTCCTGTAGGTTTTTGCTCCAACCCTAATTTAGCACACCTTAATCTGATAATTAGCTGGTTGATAAGCCGAATCAGGCTATACTTCTGGGGTTGGAACGAGAACCAACAGGAGGATAGCTCTCCAGGAACAAGTTTGGAGAGCCCTGGTCTAGATCCATAATTCCCTGTTTCCAAACAGTGTCATTGTGTCGACTGACATAACTGTGAGTCAATCACCACCTTCCGGAGACACCTGAAACCCCACCTCTTCAAGGAATACCTAGGATAGGGTAAGTAAGGGTAGGTAATCCTTCTCCCCCAACAAGATTTAGATGCAAGTGGCTGTTCCACTGGTTGTCATAAGGTGTATGCACCAATTTGTAAGTCGCTCTGGATAAGAGCGTCTGCTAAATGACTTAAATGTAAATGTAAATGTAAATGTTACTATTTTAAGACACAGTGTTGCGTGGGAACTAGAAACCATGATGGAAGTGAAATATTAGGCTACCAGTTATTTTCCACATCATAAAGGTTGTCCAACATCATAAAGGTTGTCCAACATCATAAAGGTTTTCCAACATCATAAAGGTTTTCCAACATCATAAAGGTTGTCCAACATCATAAAGGTTTTCCAACATCATAAAGGTTTTCCAACATCATAAAGGTTGTCCAACATCATAAAGGTTGTCCAACATCATAAAGGTTGTCCAACATCATAAAGGTTGTCCAACATCATAAAGGTTGTCCAACATCATAAAGGTTTTCCAACATCATAAAGGTTTTCCAACATCATAAAGGTTTTCCAACATCATAAAGGTTGTCCAACATC
Organism: Oncorhynchus keta; assembly: GCF_023373465.1. Classification (NCBI taxonomy): domain Eukaryota; kingdom Metazoa; phylum Chordata; class Actinopteri; order Salmoniformes; family Salmonidae; genus Oncorhynchus; species Oncorhynchus keta. The sequence continues at coordinate 19,433,042 of NC_068429.1, forward strand.
ATAAAGGTTTTCCAACATCATAAAGGTTTTCCAACATCATAAAGGTTTCCAACATCATAAAGGTTTTCCAACATCATAAAGGTTTTCCAACATCATAAAGGTTTTCCAACATCATAAAGGTTGTCCAACATCATAAAGGTTTTCCAACATCATAAAGGTTGTCCAACATCATAAAGGTTTTCCAACATCATAAAGGTTTTCCAACATCATAAAGGTTTTCCAACATCATAAAGGTTTTCCAACATCATCCAACAGGTTTTCCAACATCATAAAGGTTGTCCAACATCATAAAGGTTTTCCAACATCATAAAGGTTGTCCAACATCATAAAGGTTTTCCAACATCATAAAGGTTGTCCAACATCATAAAGGTTTTCCAACATCATAAAGGTTGTCCAACATCATAAAGGTTTTCCAACATCATAAAGGTTTTCCAACATCATCATCAAAGGTTGTCCAACATCATAAAGGTTGTCCAACATCATAAAGGTTGTCCAACATCATAAAGGTTTTCCAACATCATAAAGGTTTTCCAACATCATAAAGGTTTTCCACACATCATAAAGGTTTTCCAACATCATAAAGGTTTTCCAACATCATAAAGGTTGTCCAACATCATAAAGGTTTTCCAACATCATAAAGGTTGTCCAACATCATAAAGGTTGTCCAACATCATAAAGGTTTTCCAACATCATAAAGGTTTTCCAACATCATAAAGGTTGTCCAACATCATAAAGGTTTTCCAACATCATAAAGGTTGTCCAACATCATAAAGGTTTTCCAACATCATAAAGGTTGTCCAACATCATAAAGGTTTTCCAACATCATAAAGGTTGTCCAACATCATAAAGGTTTTCCAACATCATAAAGGTTGTCCAACATCATAAAGGTTTTCCAACATCATAAAGGTTGTCCAACATCATAAATCCAACATCAAAGGTTGTCCAACATCATCCAACATCATAAAGGTTGTCCAACATCATAAAGGTTTTCCAACATCATAAAGGTTTTCCAACATCATAAAGGTTTTCCAGCATCATAAAGGTTTTCCAACATCATAAAGGTTGTCCAACATCATAAAGGTTTTCCAACATCATAAAGGTTGTCCAACATCATAAAGGTTTTCCAGCATCATAAAGGTTGTCCAACATCATAAAGGTTTTCCAACATCATAAAGGTTTTCCAGCATGAATACAGCTACAGAATTCCACCGCCACAGTATTTATATGACATATAGATTCCTTAGCATCCAAATGAAGTAGGCTGTCAGTCATAAAGTAATATTTTCTTTGTTAACAAGGATAAATTAGTCAGAACAACTATTCCTGTTCAGCAGAAGAGTTTACAATATTTTGGCACACAGAAAAGCAGCAAAAATGAATATTCACAATCACTATTAAAATACAAACAAAACAACATAAAATAATATCCTTCGCTGTATCTCATAAGTACACTGCTTTAATTGTTGGTGGTTGGTTGATTCTATTCCCTTTTATTCCCAGTCCTCTTGTCTAAAGTGTGCAGCAGCAGGAGGCATCTCTCATCCCTGCATGGTCTCTTGTCATGTTCTAATCAGTCCCAAGGCAACTGAATAGGCACATCACTGCGTTCGCCTCGGCTCTGAGTGCCCCTCCCTTTGACTGAGAGGTGTGGAGCACAACAAGTGTCCCTCTGCATCCATCCTCTCACTCCCCTCTTTGACTGAGCATAGCCCAGAAAGAGGTGCAGGTACTCTATTGTCCACTGGTAAGGATGAATCCATGCATATCATATGACATTCAATAAGATGTCCCTCTTAAGTGTGAGATGTCATCCTTAAATGTCACCAGTCAGTCATGACCCTAAAGAGCCATGAGGAAATTGATGTCCATTGGCTACTGCTCGGCTGAATGAAGGTTGACTGCACAATTTCTTTGTGACATTAAGTGTGTCTCATAGGTCATATATAACCTGTGGAAGGAAAAAAAGGAGAAAATGTGCCCTCTTAAACATCAGTTTAAGAACAATATGTTCTACTTATGGTTTTCAATACAAAAGAGGTACTGGAATGGAAGGTTGCATATTTGGTGCAAGCAAATGGAATGCAATGTTTGAGACAAGACAATCAAAGTGCAGTATGATACAAGATGATGCTCAAATCAAATCTTTCTTACATCTATAGTTAATGTTGTCTTTTCCAATCAGACTTACCCCATAGAGAGATTGGCATGTAATTGAACATAATCAAGAATTGTGTATAAAAAGAATTCCCTGTTAATCATCTTCCCTCTTTGCCACAATCAGTGTCTCTGTATGGATTAATCCACCATCCACTAAACACGGAAACATATTAATGACATTCAGAAAGAGATGTTTAGACAGATTGTACATACTTCTGCTAAGCAGAGATGTGCCTGCAGCGTAAAACATATTGTGCTAGTTTAGTGACAGGTAGTCTAGCGGTTATGGCCAAAAGGTCCCTAGATCGAATCCACGATGTGACTAAGTGAACATTCTGTCAATGTCCCCTTGAGCAAGGCTTTGCTCCTGTAAATTGCTCTGGATAAGAGTGTCTCCTAAATGATGTAAATGTAATTTGAAAAATACTCAACATTTTGAGTATTTCCAAGATGAGGTATTTGTATGTATAATATACTTAACATTTGGTTTTTCACAAGTCCAGCATCTAAAAAATGCCTTAGATCCAACTGTTATCTGTTAGATCTAGTTCATCATTTTGATTAGTTACTTTCAGTGATTGTGTCTTATTGTTTTAACATTGATTTATGTTTTTGATTATCAGTCATTTTAACCCACTTTCGCAGGCATTGTTGAGCATAGTGCTCAATCCACTAGCAGTAGAATAAGTGGTGGTAGAGCTGCAAGCAGTGTGGAATGTTGCATTTGCCTCGGTCATAAAGGGTGGTGCTCATGACATTGTTGAGCATAGTGCTCAATCCACTAGCAGTAGAATAAGTGGTGGTAGAGCTGCAAGCAGTGTGGAATGTTGCATTTGCCTCGATCATTAAGGGTGGTGCTCATGACATTGTTGAGCATAGTGCTCAATCCACTAGCAGTAGAATAAGTGGTGGTAGAGCTGCAAGCAGTGTGGAATGTTGCATTTGCCTCGATCATTAAGGGTGGTGCTCATGACATTGTTGAGCATAGTGCTCAATCCACTAGCAGTAGAATAAGTGGTGGTAGAGCTGCAAGCAGTGTGGAATGTTGCATTTGCCTCGGTCATTAAGGGTGGTGCTCATGACATTGTTGAGCATAGTGCTCAATCCACTAGCAGTAGAATAAGTGGTGGTAGAGCTGCAAGCAGTGTGGAATGTTGCATTTGCCTCGGTCATTAAGGGTGGTGCTCATTACATTGTTGATGTTGGGAAAATGTTGTGTCATTGGCTTTGATATCCATGTACCATGATCCAGTACACCTCAAAGCACAACAAACTGCTTAATACTAATATAGAAATATAGTTTTCTTTCTTCAAACATGCATATAATATTGTGTAAAAGTGTCATGAAATCTAAAAAAATGGAATTACCCACAATCCTTTAAAAACGGGGCCACATGGCAAGTTGTTGCAATAATTTAGAGAATATGGTGCAATTTGGGCCTCAGCCTGTATCCTCTGTGCTCATTGCAGGGTCTGGCTCCTCTGGCCGGTCCCAATGGGCAATGGCACGTACAGTGTATGTGTTATAGTACATGTTAAAATGCTGTGTTTAAATCTGGGATATCTTCTCCATGGACACATTATGTGGGTGTTAGGGTCTTCTCAGTGCAGCGTCTGCCTCAGGTTTCTATGGCAGGTACAGTATTATGTGTTCTGGGATACCTTCTGCATTTCCTGAATGTCTATAGCACAGTATGGGTATTGCAGTAAATGTAACAGTACATGTTTAAATGTCATGTTTAAATCTGATACCTACTCCAGGTTATATGAATGTCTCTCTATGGCATGTACAGTACAGTATGTGTGTTACAGTATATGTGATTAAAATCACATCTTTAAATCTGTCCACTACATGTCCCAATGGCACATACAGTATCTATGAAATGTTTAAATCTGTCCTGTACATGTCCCAATACAGTATGTTTTGAAATGCTCAAATCTGGGATACCTTCTCCAGATCCTCCATGATCAGATCCTGCTCCTTCACGTCGCTCTCTGACGATCGCCCGCCGGATGTCCGCCCGACAACTTCCTCCCGACCCAGCCCCTTCCTGTTCACCAAAGCCAATTCCGACCCCCCTGAGCCAGCCCCGGTGGGCAGGTGCAGGTTCGCTGGTAACACTGCGTTGCCTTGGATACGATGCGAGTAGGTCTTCTGGCGCTCCATGACTGCGGAGCACAGCTGGAATTTAAATGCGGCCTGGAACCCCCGTCGGAAGTTCTCATTGAAGAAGCCGTAGATGATGGGGTTGACGGAGGAGTTGAAGAAGGCCAGCCAGTGGGCCAGCGGGTACACGTAGATGTTGATGATGCGGTGCTGGCTTGCCGTCAGGCTGGCGTAGTCGCTTAGCATCATCAGCGTCCACAGCGGGAGCCATGACAGGATGAAGAGAAGCGCCACTACCAACAGCATCTTGATCACCCTCTTCTTCTTCTTCGACTGGCGGTGGTTGTCCAGGCTGGGTTTCGTCCCACCGCTGCTGCCACTCCCACTGCACCCGCCGGAGGAGGGTATGGCCGTCTTAAAGAGGGTGAATCCGATGCGGGCGTACATGATGACAATGAGTGATAATGGGGCTAGATAGATGTTAGCGAATAGGACGGTGGTGTAGATCTTCCTCATCTCTTGATTGGGCCAGTTCTCACGGCACCAGTAGAAGGGGCGGGTGTTGTTGTAGCCGTCCCCCAGTAGGATAAGGACACGCTGCTCCTTGGTCACCTTGGAAATACAGAGTCACAATTTTAAAAAACAGAAAGGGATGAAAATGTGTCTGATGCTTACACTTTACATTGATGTTAAACTTGACATGTTGATGTGTCCCTCTCAAATCCGTTGATTAATAAAACCTGACATGCACCAGCATTAGACAGTGTACCTGGAGCATGACCCCTGAGGGACACATTATGGAGATAGCCAGCACCCAGATGATGATGATGATCAGTGTGGAGGTGGAGATTGTCAGCTTCTGCTTGAAGGGGTATACGATGCAGCGGAACCTGTTCAGATGGGAGGTGAGGGGGAGAGCATTCTGTAAAATGTCTGTATTGTGAAATTGTCTGTTGTGTTGTGAAATTGCATTGAAATTTACTAAACACACACAAACACGCACAATAAATTTCATAAAATGATTTAATCAGTTGAAAGAAACCTCACCTATCCACAGCTATGGCCACCAGAGTAAAGACTGAAGCTGACACTGATATGCCTTGAACCATCCCACTCAGTTTACACACTAACCTCCCAAAAGGCCAGCCTGTCAAAAGAGACATATTTAGAATATACAAGAAAGGAGATATCTGGGACAAATAATGAGTCATGTGAAATGGATTCTGAGGTGAATCTCTTTTCACATAAAATGTTATTTGTCAGTTACGCTGAATACACCAAGTGTTGCCTTTAATGTGAAATGCTTACTTTACGAACCACTTTCCAAACAATGCAGTTTGAAAATTAACAAAGAAATAAAAATAAAATAGAAGTAACACAAAATAACACAACAAAATAACGATAACGAGGCAATATACAGATTATATACAAGGAGTAACGGTACCGAGTCAGTGTACTGAGGTACGTGGTAGTTGATTGATTAATTGAAGTACTATGTACATGTAGGTAGGGGGCAAAAAGCAGAACATCCGGGTAACCATTTAATTAACAGTTCAGCATTCTTATGGCTTTGGGGTAGAAGCTGTTCTCAAGCCTTTTAGTCCCAGACTTGGTGCTCCGGTAACGCACTGCGGTAGCAGAAAGAACAGACTGTGACTTGGGTGGCTGTAGTCTTTGACAATTTTTCCTCTGACACCGCCTGGTATAGAGGTACTGGATGGCAGGGAGCTGAGCCGTACGCATTACCCTCTGTAGTGCCTTATGGTATGATGCCGAGCAGTTGCCATACCAAGAGGTGATGTAGCCATTTAAGATGCTCTTGATGGTGCAGCTTTAGAACTTTTTGAGGATCTGAGGGCCCATACCAAATCTTTTCAGCCCCCCGAGGGGGAAAAGGGTGTTGTCATGAATGGGGTGTGCTCGGCCCTCCATTTCCTGTAGTCCACGATAAGCTTCTTTGTCTTGCTGATGTTGAGGGAGAGGTTGTTGTCCTGGCACCACATTGACAGGTCTCTGACCTCCCTGTAGGCTGTCTCATCGTAGTCGGTGATCAGGTCTATCACTGTTGTGTCGTCAGCAAACGTAATGATGGTATTGGAGTTGTGTGCAGCCTCGCAGTCGTGGGTGAGTACGGGAAGGGGCTAAGCACGCACATCTGAGGGGCACCCATGTTGAGGGTCAGCGTAGAGAACCGTATTGTTGCCTAACCTCAACACCTGGGGTATGCCTGCCAGAGGGTCCAGTATCCAATTACAGAGGGAGGTGTTTAATCCCAGGGTCCTTAGCTTAGTGATGAGTTTAGAGGGCACTGAGCTATAATCAATAAACAGCATTCTCATGTATGCATTATTTTAATCAAGGTGGGAAAGGGAAGTGTAGAGTGCAATAGAGATTGTTTCATTTGTGAATATGTTGGGGCTGTATGTGAATTGGAGTGGGTCCAGCCTTTCAAAGCATTTTATGGCTGCAGATCTGAGCGCTATGGGGCAATAGTCATTTAGACAGGTTACCTTGGTGTTCTTGAGCATGAGTACTTTGGTAGTCTGCTTGAAACATGTGGGTATTACAGACTGGGTCAGGGAAAGGTTGAAAATGTCAGTGAAGAAAATTGCCAGCTGCCAGAAGCGAGCATAGAAGGCATTTAGCTCCTCTGGTAGGCTTGCGTCACTGGGCGGCTCGCGGCTGGGTTTCCCTTTATAGTCCATGATAGTGTGCAAGCCCTGCCACATCTGACAAGTGTCAGAGTTGGATTAGATTTTAGTCCTGTATTGATGTTTTGCCTGTTTGATGGTTCATCGGAGGGCATAGTGGATATCTTATAAGTGTCCAGATTTGTGTCCTGCTCCTCGAAAGTGGAAGCTCTACCATTAGCTCAGTGTGGATGTTGCTCGCAATCTATGGCTTCTGGTTAGGATATGTACATACGGTGTGGGGACTATGTCGTCGATGCACATATTAATTAAGCTGGTGACTAATATGGTAAACTCCTCAATGCCATTGGATGAATGCCGTAGCATATTCCAATCTGTGCTAGCGAAACAGTCCTGTAGTTTAGCGTCCGCTTCATCGGACCACTTCCATTTTGAACGCATCCTTGGTACTTCCTGTTTGAGTTTTTGCTTGTAAGCAGGAATTGAGAGGATAGAGTATTGGTCAGATTTGCCAAATGGAGGGCAAGGGAGAGCTTTGTCTGCGTCATTGTGTATAGAAAAGAGGTGACCTAGAGTTTTTTTCATCTCTAATTGCATAGTAGACTTGCTGGTAGAAAGGAGGTAAAATATTTCAGTTTCCCTGCATTAAAATCCCTGGCCACTTGGAGTGTCGTATTTGGGTGAGCATTTTCTTGTTTGCTTATGGCCTTTGTCGTGTCTTTGGCATCATTAACTTTTTATGGCTGCAGGGGCAGTATTGAGTAGCTTGGAAAAGGTGCCCATTGTAAATGGTCAGCTCCTCGGTCTCAGTTGCTAATGTATGCATATTATTATTAGTATTGGATGGAAAACACTCTAAAGTTTCCAAAACTGTCAAAATATTGTCTGTGAGTATAACAGAACTGATATTACAGGCAAAACCCTGAGGAAAATCTAAACAGGAAGTGGCCTCTATTTTGAAAACTCCATGTTCCATAGCCTCCCTTTGCTGGATTTAAAGGGATATGAACCAGATTCCTTTTCCTATCGCTTCCTCAAGGTGTCAACAGTTTTCAGACATAGTTTCAGGCTTTTATTTTGTAAAATGAGCCAGAACGATAACATCGCGTCAAGTGGTCACATGAGTTTTGCTCGTGCAACAGAGTTTGGATAGGTATTGCTTTTCCCTCTCCTACTGTGAAAGACATTTGCGGGCGATATATTATTGATTATATATTTTAAAAACAACCTGAGGCTTGATTATAAAAAACGTTTGACATGTTTCTGTGGACATTATGGAAACTATTTGGAATTTTCATCTGCGTTGTCGTGACCGCTCTTTCCTGTGGATTTCTGAAAATAATGCGGCAAACAAATGGAGGTATTTTGGATATAAAAATAATTGTTGTGTAACTGGGAGTCTCATGAGTGAAAACATCTGAAGATCATCAAAGGTAAACGACTAATTTGATTGCTTTTCTGATTTTCGTGAACAAGCTACCTGATGCTAAGTGTACTTAATGTTTTGTCGTGCGATCGATAAATTTACACAAACGCTTGGATTGCTTTCGCTGTAAAGCATAATTTCAAAATCTGACACGACAGGTGGATTAACAAAAGGCTGTGTTTTCCTATATTGCACTTGTGATTTCATGAACATAAATATTTTTAGTAATATTTATTGAATGTAGCGCTATGCTATTCAGCGGTTGTTGATGACACTTATCCCGTTAGATTGAAGACATATTTTATCAAATAATTTCTCTAATTATTATTACGTGATTAAACTAATCATGTAAATGTAATTAACTAGGATGTTGGGGCACCAAGGAAAATCTTCAGATTACAAAGTTAGAATTTTCCTAATATAACTCAATTAATCTTCTCATTAATTAATTATTCTTTACCACACATTAGTCTCATTCCAAACGTCATAAATTGTTGGTTATCTGCACAAACCCAGCCTTTACTATGAATCATCCATACATCAATTGTCTTAATAATTAATTTACTAACTAACTAAATAATCACAGAAATACACAAACAAACAAACAGTAGATATGGTTACAAGGAAATGATAGGGGAGGTTCCCTAGTGGGCTAAGCCGATATGACGAGGTACGCATGGCCCGAAGAGGATTTCTTCAGGTGTAGGTTTTATTCGTAACAGTAGAAAAGGGCTGTCCCATGAGCCAGACTTTAAAGGGAATACAATTCTGTCACGTTCTGACCTTTATTTCCTGTGTTTTGTATTTAGTTAGTATGGTCAGGGCGTGAGTTGGGTGGGCAGTCTATGTTTGTTTTTCTAGGTTTTGGGAATTTCTATGTTTCGGCCTAGTATGGTTCTCAATCAGAGGCAGGTGTCATTAGTTGTCTCTGATTGAGAATCATACTTAGGTAGCCTGGGTTTCACTGTGTGTTTGTGGGTGATTGTTCCTGTCTCTGTCTCTGCACCAGATAGGACTGTTTTGAGTTTTCACATTTCTTGCTTTTCTGTAGTCAGTTGTTCATGTGTACCTTTACGCATTAAAAAGAACCATGGACAATTACCACGCCGCGTATTGGTCCTCTGATCCGTTTCGCCTCTCCTCTTCGGAAGAAGAGGAGGAAATTCATTACAAATTCTCTCACATTAATGGTTTAAAATCATATTACATAATTTCACAAATAATTTAATCTGTACTCATTCATTTTATACAATAATTAGACGCTAACCTCATAATGGAGGCTCCTGTATAAACAGAGTTATGGTAATGTGGCTGTATTGTCTTTCATGAGGTCACAAACATGAAACAAAACGGACCGGGTTATATCTGGCTTCTCCACCGACCGTTTATACATTCTCCAAAACATGGATATTGTTCAGTTCTCAAGTTCTGTGATGTAGAAGGAGTTTCTTTGCTCTCTATGTGTCTCTTTCTGCATGGCCAGGAGGAAAGAGTCTCCTCCAGGAATTTACGACCTGAGATAACAGAACCTGGGTGTAGGAGGGAGAGAGGGGGAATCCACTCACTATACCCAAAGAGGGCCACGTCATGACACCTTATACAACTCATTCAGTGCGGTCTTAGTGGCAGCATGTATTTGTGGAAGTAACAAAAACAATATTATGAAAAAGCACATAAGCATTAACAAAAATGTATAGGGACTGAGCAAGGGGATACTTGGAAAGACAAGCAGAGTGATTGGAAACTGTGTAATAGACGTTGGGCAAAAATAGATAGCACTCTAAGCACTAAGTTCATGACTTTGTCACTTTAAGTAAGTGCTGTAGGTATAGAAGTAGCAATGGTTGATGCTCTTGGACTGATTTTATCCATTGGACCTATCAGCTGTCAGAATATGACCATTACAGTACACACAAACATTCAAGAAAATAACCACAATACCACAAACAACATGTTAGCAATACTATCACAGAGAAAGTGTGGAAAGTGTGTGACATGTTATAAAGTTGTTGGCATGCAGGATTGTTAGGGTTAGGGTTACTGTGGTTAAAGTTGAGCCAGAGGGTGGACATGAAGCTAGAGCTAGGGTTGTAGTTGAGGGTTAGGGTTGAGTCGGAGTGTGGACATGAGACTAGGGCTAGGGTTGTGGTTGAGGGTTAGGGTTGAGTCGGAGTGTGGACATGAGGCTAGGGCTAAGGTTGTGGTCGAGGGTTAGGGTTGAGTGGGAGTGTGGACATGAAGTTAGGGCCAGGGTTGTAGTCGAGGGTTAGGGTTGAGTCTGAGTTTTGACATGAAGTTAGGGCTAGGGTTGTGGTCGAGGGTTAGGGTTGAGTCGGAGTGTGGACATGAAGCTAGGGTTAGGGTTGTGGTCGAGGGTTAGGGTTGAGTCGGAGTGTGGACATGAAGCTAGTGTTAGATTTAAGGTTGTGGTCGAGGGTTAGAGTTGAGCCAGAGGGTGGACATGAAGCTTGGGCTAGGGTTGTGGTCGAGGGTTAGAGTTGAGCCAGAGGGTGGACATGAAGTTAGGGCTAGGGTTGTGGTCGAGGGTTAGGGTTGAGTCGGAGTGTGGACATGAAGCTAGGGTTAGGGTTGTGGTCGAGGGTTAGGGTTGGGTCGGAGTGTGGACATGAAGTTAGGGCTAGGGTTGTGGTCGAGGATTAGGGTTGAGTCGGAGTGTGGACATGAAGCTAGGGTTAGGGTTGTGGTCGAGGGTTAGGGTTGAGTCGGAGTGTGGACATGAAGTTAGGGCTAGGGTTGTAGTCGAGGGTTAGGGTTGAGTCTGAGTTTCGACATGAAGTTAGGGCTAGGGTTGTGGTCGAGGGTTAGGGTTGAGTCGGAGTGTGGACATGAAGCTAGGGTTAGGGTTGTGGTGAGGGTTAGCGGAGTGTGGACATGAAGTTAGGGCTAGGGTTGTGGTTGAGGATTAGGGTTGAGTCGGAGTGTGGACATGAAGCTAGTGTTAGATTTAAGGTTGTGGTCGAGGGTTAGAGTTGAGCCAGAGGGTGGACATGAAGCTAGGGCTAGGGTTGTGGTCGAGGGTTAGGGTTGAGTCAGAGTGTGGACATGAAGCTAGTGTTAGATTTAAGGTTGTGGTCGAGGGTTAGAGTTGAGCCAGAGGGTGGACATGAAGCTAGGTCTAGGGTTGTGGTCGAGGGTTAGGTTGAGTCGGAGTGTGGACATGAGGCTAGGGCTAGGGTTGTGGTCGAGGGTTAGGGTTGAGTGGGAGTGTGGACATGAAGTTAGGGCTAGGGTTGTGGTCGAGGGTTAGGGTTGAGTCAGAGTGTGGACATGAGGCTAGGGCTAGGGTTGTGGTCGAGGGTTAGGTTGAGCCAGGAGTGTGGACATGAAGTTGGGCTAGGGTTGTAGTCGAGGGTTAGGGTTGAGTCTGAGTTTCGACATGAAGTTAGGGCTAGGGTTGTGGTCGAGGGTTAGGGTTGAGTCGGAGTGTGGATATGAAGCTAGGGTTAGGGTTGTGGTTGAGGGTTATGGTTGAGTCGGAGTGTGGACATGAAGCTAGTGTTAGATTTAAGGTTGTGGTCGAGGGTTAGAGTTGAGCCAGAGGGTGAACATGAAGCTTGGGCTAGTGTTGTGGTCGAGGGTTAGAGTTGAGCCAGAGGGTGGACATGAAGCTAGGTCTAGGGTTGTGGTTGAGGGTTAGGGTTGAGTCGGAGTGTGGACATGAAGCTAGGGTTAGGGTTGTGGTCGAGGGTTAGGGTTGGGTCGGAGTGTGGACATGAAGTTAGGGCTAGGGTTGTGGTCGAGGATTAGGGTTGAGTCGGAGTGTGGACATGAAGCTAGGGTTAGGGTTGTGGTCGAGGGTTAGGTCGGAGTGTGGACATGAAGTTAGGGCTAGGGTTGTAGTCGAGGGTTAGGGTTGAGTCTGAGTTTCGACATGAAGTTAGGGCTAGGGTTGTGGTCGAGGGTTAGGGTTGAGTCGGAGTGTTGACATGAAGCTAGGGCTAGGGTTGTGGTTGAGGATTAGGGTTGAGTCGGAGTGTGGACATGAAGCTAGGGTTAGGGTTGTGGTCGAGGGTTAGGGTTGAGTCGGAGTGTGGACATGAAGCTAGTGTTAGATTTAAGGTTGTGGTCGAGGGTTAGAGTTGAGCCAGAGGGTGGACATGAAGCTTGGGCTAGGGTTGTGGTCGAGGGTTAGAGTTGAGCCAGAGGGTGGACATGAAGCTAGGGCTAGGGTTGTGGTCGAGGGTTAGGGTTGAGTCAGAGTGTGGACATGAAGCTAGTGTTAGATTTAAGGTTGTGGTCGAGGGTTAGAGTTGAGCCAGAGGGTGGACATGAAGCTAGGTCTAGGGTTGTGGTCGAGGGTTAGGGTTGAGTCGGAGTGTGGACATGAGGCTAGGGCTAGGGTTGTGGTCGAGGGTTGAGTGGGAGTGTGGACATGAAGTTAGGGCTAGGGTTGTGGTCGAGGGTTAGGGTTGAGTCGGAGTGTGGACATGAGGCTAGGGCTAGGGTTGTGGTCGAGGGTTAGGGTTGAGTCGGAGTGTGGACATGAAGTTAGGGCTAGGGTTGTAGTCGAGGGTTAGGGTTGAGTCTGAGTTTCGACATGAAGTTAGGGCTAGGGTTGTGGTCGAGGGTTAGGGTTGAGTCGGAGTGTGGATATGAAGCTAGGGTTAGGGTTGTGGTTGAGGGTTATGGTTGAGTCGGAGTGTGGACATGAAGCTAGTGTTAGATTTAAGGTTGTGGTCGAGGGTTAGAGTTGAGCCAGAGGGTGAACATGAAGCTTTGGCTAGTGTTGTGGTCGAGGGTTAGAGTTGAGCCAGAGGGTGGACATGAAGCTAGGTCTAGGGTTGTGGTTGAGGGTTAGAATTGAGCCAGAGGGTGGACATGAGGCTAGGGTTAGGGTTGTGGTCGAGGGTTAGGGTTGAGTTGGAGTGTGGACATAAAGCTAGTGTTAGATTTAGGGTTGTGGCTAAGGCAAAAAATAAATTGGTGTTGCGATTCTGAGCTTCAGTGTTTTTTATTTTTTAAATACACTTCAGGAAAGGTGATACCTAGTCAGTTGAACAACTCAATGCATGAGAGATTTTATATTTCTAGGACACATTTTATACCTATAAAACCATTGTTTTAAGTGTTTTATTGCGGGATACGGTGTTAATGCTGTTCTTAACAGACCGTGTTCGGCTGTATTTTACCGTCTCCTGTAGCTGTCAAGTGTCAAGCCATAAGATGTGAGACCTGTTATACAGTTTATTCACTGTAGTGAAAGTAAAATAATTTACTGACTTAAACAATTAAGAAGAGAATGGATGCCGTTTTTGATGGAACCTAGGGGATGATCCAGGGTTCTCCATGAGATTCAGTTTCTTTCCTGTAGCTACTGAGGATACTACCTTGCACCACTTTTTCGTTTTAACACATCAGGAGGTTGAAAAGATTTGGCACAAATCCTCAACAAGTTCTTCAGCTGTACCATTGAGAGCATATTGACTGGCTGCATCACTGTTTGGTATGGCAATTACACTGACCTTGATCACATGGTGCTACAGAGGGTGGTGCAGACAGCCCAGTACATCATTGGGGCTGAGCTCCCTACCATACAGGACCTCTATATCAGGTGGTGTGATTGGAAGGCCCGGAAAATTGTTAAAGACTCCAGCCACCCAAGTCATAGAGTGTTCTCACTCCTTCCGCATGGCAAGCGGTACCGTTGCCTCAAGTCTGAGAACAACGGCTCTTGAACAGCTTCTATCCTCAAGCCTCTCAAGAAACTACACTGGACTTTGTGCAAACTAGAAACTGCATATCCTGAGGCTGCATTTATTTAATTAAGCAAATCTGAGGACAATGTGACAGAAGATGTATGAAAACATCGCCTTCACAACTCGCTCATCAAGAATTCTAAACCATTGTTACTCCCCCTTCCGGGATGGCTACAAGGCCCTCCCCCACCCTCCCTTCAGCAAATCAGATCACACCTCCATTCTGCTCCTCCCTTCCTATAGACAGAAACTTAAACAGGAAGTACACTTGGTAAGGACTGTTCAACGCTGGTCTGACCAATTGGAATCTATGTTTCAAGATTGTTTTCATCCCACAGACTGGGATATGTTCTGGGTTACCACTGGTAATTACATTGACGTATACACGGATTCTGTGACCTAGTTCATCAGGAAGTACATATAGGATGTTGTTCCCACTAGGACAATTAGATCTTATCCAAACCAAACTCAGTGGATAGATGGCAGCATTTAAAGACAGCAAGGTGACTAGGAACATGGATGAGTACAAACAGCCCAGCTATAACCTCCCTAAGGCAATCAAACAGGCAAAACATCAATACAGATACAACGGCTCAGATGCGAGACGTATGTGGCAGAGACTCCAGACAATAACAGGGAAAACCAGGCACATCGCCTTGCTTCTGGATAAGCTAAACACCTTCTTCACCCACATTGGGGAAAACACAGTTTTGCCGATGCGGTCCATCTTTGCTCATGAGAACTTTGAGCTCTCATTTTCCATGGCCAATATGAGTAAGACATTTAAGCGTGTTAACCCTCACAAGGCTGCCTGCCCAGATGGCATCCCTAGCCACGTCCTATGGCCTCTCCCCTGAAGCCCTTCTCTCCCTGGCTCTCGCTCTGGTAACCCAGCCTGGATTCTTTTGCCATCGCGTGGGCCCCAGCCGACTATCGCATTGAGTAAGTCTCCTCTCTCTCTCTTTGCTTTTGCTCTGCTGGCGAGGTGTGTTTTAGACTGTGGGTTCACATGCTTTTTCAGTTCTGCCCACAAAGTTTCTATGATGGTCATTATGGCCAAACAGTTATATTTTAGTTTCATCAGACCAGAAGACATTTCTCAAACAAATATGATCTTAGTTCCCATGTACAGTTGCAAACCGTAGTCTCGATCTTTTATGGCTGTTTTTAAGCAGTGGCTTCTTCCTTGCTGAGCGGCCTTTCGGGTTATGTCGATATAGGAAATATTTTACTGTGGATATAGATAGTTTTGTACCTGTTTCCTCCAGCATCTTCACAAGGTCCTTTGTTGTTCTTCTGGGATTGATTTGTCTCTAGGAGACAGAACACGTCTCCTTCCTGAGCGGTATGGCGGCTGCGTGGTCCCATGGTGTTTATACTTGCGTACTATTGTTTGTACAGATGAACGTGGTACCTTCAGGCGTTTGGAAATTGCTCCCAAGGATAAACCAGACTTGTGGCGGTTGATTTCTTTAGATTTTCCAATGATGTCAAGCAAAGAGGCACTGATTTAAAGGTAGACCTTGAAATACATCCACAGGTACACCTCTAATTGACTCAAATGATGTCAATGAACCTATCAGAAGCTTCTAAAGCAATGACATCATTTTCTGGAATTTTCCAAGCTGTTTAAAGGCACAGTCAACTTAGTTTATGTACATTTCTGACCCACTAGAATTGTGGTACAGTGAATTAAAAGTGAAATAATCTGTCTGTAAACAAATGTTGGAAACATTACTTGTGTCATGCATAAAGTAGATGTCCTAACCAACTTGCCAAAACTATAGTTTGTTATTAACAAGAAATTTGTGGAGTGGTTGAAAAATGAGTTTTAATGTCTCCAACCTAAGTGTATGTAAACTTCCAACTTCAACTGTAGATACCGCTACCTGCATCGTAGCACACATCACAACTGGTCTGTCAACAATACTACTTGTAGCAACATTAACTCTCTCTGGTTTCACTCGCATCCTGCCCCCAATCCATAATCTCGTACTGTAAACCATGACTGCCTACGCCCCCTTCAACCATAATCCATAAACTCACTTCTCAGTCTCGTAATACTAACTTTGTTCTCCTCAACACTCGATCAATGAAAAAAGCCCCCTTGCTAATATCTGACAACTAATATCTTTATAACAAGCTAGACTTCCTCCTCTGAACTGAAACTTGCCAACAACCTGGTGATTATTTTTCTCTTAACCAAGCTACTACGGGTAAGAATACTGTATTGGATGGATGATGTGGATGACAGTTTGTCCCATGAATTAATCACAAAAATTGAGGATTAGCTGATAACTACGAAACAATCATTCTGGATAATATAGAGAATCTGGAACTATTTATTGATCAGCATTTTGATATGCTCGAAAAAGAAACAGATACATCGAAGCGAACAAGAGAAGACCTTTCCTCGAGTTCTGCGAGCGAAACGGGAGGAAAGTCAACGTCTAAAATTCAAAACTTAACATTGGAGGAGGACGTTTTTATAACTAAGTCTCCAGAAGATAGAGTATTGCTTGCAAGCATGAGCAGTTAAGAAAAACTGGATCTTTTGCCTGGGCTACTGGGGGAGGTTGAGGCCAACAGGCATGGATTACAGTAATAAAACTATGGAAGAAATACGAGCGGAAAATAAGATATTGAAAACTACTGTGGACTCCCTAAAATACACTACAGAGAGGCTATGGTATGATAATAAAACAGCTGAATTACTTGATCTAAAGGGCAGGAGTATGAGAAATAATATTGTTATAATGGGAATAAAGGAGGATGAAAACTAAAACTATCAGTCAACGGAGGAAAAGGTCAAGGTGTTCATGAAACATAATATCAAGATGACGAACGAACAGGTGGAAACAATTGCTTTTCAAAGAGCTCACCGTTTTGGTGGCAGAGCAGAGGGAAGGCCCCGTCCGATCGTAGCTATGCTAACCCACTACAAAATGAACATTGCCTTGTTACAACAAGGTAGAGAATGGAAGAACACCCCATTCTCTATTAATGAACAATTTCCTCATGAAATAGTGGAAAGACAACGTGCCCTGTACCCCTTCGTCACGTGGTCAATAAATGATATGTAAATCATCAAACGTTCAAGGATTCGAAGATTACAACATGGCTGTGAGGGATCGCTACCTTCTGTTGAAGTAGTCCCTGATACATATTTGCACAGTTCTTACACAGTACAAATATGGATTCATAGTTTTTTTACCAAAAATATTTTTTTGCATGAACAACTTTTTTACATTTTATTCACGCATTATGGAACCGTGAATTATGTGGATTTAAAATAAGGTTGGATTTATGGTAATGCAGATCGGGTGTGATGAACTTATCCTTTTTCTATTTAGGCAATATGGAACTTTGGACTGTATGGACGTAATATCAGGTTTTGATTGAGGGGAAGGCGAGGATGGGTAAGCCAAAACTTTTTTTCTTTAGGATTTTTTACGTATTTAAATTGGAGATTGTACATTAGAAATACCAAGGTACTTTTTTTTGTTCAGTATGATACGTCCTAATTGTAGAGGTTGGGTATATTAAGACTTAAACACTGTTATATAGTGTGACCCTTGTTCACAAATGTGAATCAGAATTTTGGTATTTGGTATTTTATAAGGATCTCCATTAGTTGTTGCAAAAACAGCAGCTACTCTTCCTGGGGTCCACATAAAACATGAAACATAATACAGAATGACATAATACAAGAACATCATTAGATAAGAACAGCTCAAGGACAGAACTACATACATTTTTTAAATGGCACATGTCGCCTACATATCAATGTATACACACAAACTATCTAGGTCAGAATTATTAGCTTTTAAGATAAAACGTAATAAATATGAATAGATGTATTATAGGGCTAGGATAAAGGATTATATAATTAAAAACCTGCTTAGGTTCTCTATTGGAATAGGCCTATACGATCCTAAAACAATTCGTATTATTATATTTGACATTTTTTAAATAAATCTCAATATAAAAATGTAAAGGATGATTATTCTTCCGATACACACCGGCAAATGGATGGATTAGGTATTGTCAACAGGGTTGTTGTCTCTAGTGTGTGTGGGCTGGTTAACAGTGGGATAAAGGGATTCAAGTTAACGATATACCTAATACAATAATTGTCTTATGGAAGCACTTCTCTTAGCGAGAGAAAGGTATATTATATATTTCTATATAAGCTATTTATGCTACCTTTTATATTCTTGATCCTAATGATATAGGCCTAGGTGTAAAACAGCTGAGGTGATAGAGCAACGACCCTGGAATAAAAAACATCATGTGTAGGTTGGAGAGAGGGTTGGTTTTACAGCTATACTCGCTCTGGATTGTCACTACTACATGTGTTCTTGGCTGTCGTGTCGTGGCTGTGTCGGAATCGATTGTGAGTTGAACTTGAGTATGCCTTCCCATAAGGGAGTGCCCAAGGTTGGCTTGCGGTCGGCTCTGGCACGATACAACAGGATATAATGTGATGCCTAAGACACATTTTTTACTTGCGGTCATGAGAGGCCGTTAGAATCTGTTCCTTTTTCCTTCTTCCTTTTTTTGTCGGAATACAACATGATATAATGAGGACTACATGAAATATGTCTTGCATGTAATGGACATTAAAAATAAGTACTGGACTTGCGATATATTTTGGTTGTTTTCTTTTTTGAACAATTGAATCCAATGAATTGAGCAGGATAGACTGACATACTTATAGCCCAGCTAGGACTTTCAAATATGACCATGCATGTATAAGATTGTGCTGTGTGCTATTATTATTTATTTAAATATTATGTATTAATATTTTTTTTTATCTGACTGTTTTACATGTTATTTGGTTAGTTCTCTTAGGCATCCTAATAGATAATTATGTTATCATGGGACTGCCCACATTTCCCTCTGGCCAACGCCAATTGGCGGCCAAGGGTTTGCCTTAGGAAACAAAGGTGCATCGTGAGTCAGGGAGATGGTCTGATGGTCTTAGTGACAACAGACCTAGATATTGGGGGAGGTTTTAGTGGGTGGAAAATGAGGAAAATTGGTTTACAAAGTTGCAGCTACAGTATGCTTAACAGTGCAAATTATATGGACACTTAATCATCATGGTGCTTTTTTTTACAGACATTGGTTGTGGTAAGTATAATTGAAACTTGAGTATCATTATGGTAAGTGGGAAAATAAGTATAGCAAGTTATAATTGTAAAGCAGTTCATAAAAAAGAAGCTACATTTTTACATGGCTAAAAGAGAAATAATATAATATATATTGTTTACAGGAAACTCATTCTAAGAATATAGATGAGGTTGGGTGGAAAAAGGACTGGGAGGGAGAAATATATTTTTGTCATTGTCAAAGAAACTCAAAAGGGGGGGATATAACTAATTAATACAAATTTTGCTCTGATCGTGCAAACTGTGCAAACAGATCCACAAGGAAGATGGATTATTTTAAATATGCTACTGGACCAAAACCAGATCTGACTAATTAATCTATATTGGCCAAATAACGATGAAAATATTTGAAAATATATATAATAATCTATTGAGCTCACAAGCAACAAAATAATATATTATTATGGTGGGAGATTATAATTAGGTTTTAAGTACCTCAATGGATCGTAAAGGAAATCACTCTACAAACTATCACCCTCAAGGAGATCACAAAGATCATGGATACATGAGAACTAGGGGATATATGCAGGTTGAAAAACCCTGACCTAGTGAGATGCATATGGAGGAGGCTTAATCAACCAGTCTTGATTACTTCCTTGTCTCATTCTTGCTAGAATCAAAAGTTTTTTTTAAAGTATTCATAGGAATTGGCCTCCATTATAACTCTTACAGAATTTCCACGTGGACGGGGATATTGGAAATTTAATCAAAGCCTATTGGATGACAATTTGTTCTTAACTAAGACAAAATCATTCATAATTAACTTTGTTTTGTACAAAGTCAAAAGAGATTAGACTAATAAAATAAATAGAGGAAGTAATAGCGCAGGTAGACGTTAATGGCAACTGTACTATAGAGGCACAAAAAATGTTAGAGGAACAACAAAAAGAAATGGAGGTACTTATTCAAGAACGATCAAGTGTAATGCAGTACAAAAGGAAAGCGAATTGGATGAAAAATGGGGGAAAATACACAAAAATGTTCTTGAATCTTCAACACAGAAATTCTACCGAAAATAATTTACAGAAACTCGATACAAATGATGGAGTTATCTATGATTCACCAAATTATATTTTGAAAGAGGAAGCAAAATATTTTAAGCATATGTTTTCTTTTCAGTCTCCTCCATTTCCACTGAATTATGTTAACTGTAAGGATATTATGTTAACTGTAAGGACTGTAAGGATTATTTCCTACTACTACTAATAATAATAATAATGTAAAATTAACAATTTTACAGAAAGCCCCGTGTGAATGCCAATTTACAGAAGAGGAACTTTTTGAGGCAATAAAATCTTTTCAGTCTGGAAAAACACCTTTGTTGATGTACTAAAATATCCATTATTAGAATGTTTTAATTACATTACTGTTATACAAATGGTAGACTTTCAGGTACTCACCAAGAAGGTCTGATATCATTACTATAACAGTACCCAGGTGGTAAGTATAAAGATCCAGTCCATTTAAAAAACTGGAGGCCTCTAACACTTCAATGATGTGAAAGTCCTGGCAAAATGCAGAGAATATAGAATAAAAAAAGTTTTAAAAAAGTTATACCAGATATTGTTAATCCTGATCAGACAGGTGTTTTGCATGGACAAAATATTGGAGATAACATACGACAATTACTTGAAACAATTGAACATTATGGAACATTGAAGATACCAGGTCTGGTCTTCATAGCAGATAAAGGA
The DNA here is from genome assembly GCF_023373465.1 of Oncorhynchus keta. Classification (NCBI taxonomy): domain Eukaryota; kingdom Metazoa; phylum Chordata; class Actinopteri; order Salmoniformes; family Salmonidae; genus Oncorhynchus; species Oncorhynchus keta. Next base: position 19,453,968 of record NC_068429.1, read on the forward strand.
CGATTTGAATTTATATATAAATGCCTGGAATACTTTAATATTGGTGAATCTCTTATACATTGGGTTAAAGTTATGCACAGCAACCCCAGATGTAAAATAATAAACAATGGTTCCTCTCAGAAAGTATTGAGCTTTTAAGAGGAGTAAAACAAGGCTGTCCATTGTCACCATATCTATTTATTATGGCCATTTAAATGCTAGCTATTAAAATTAGTTCTAGAGGAACATCAAGGGGTTACAAATCCAGGGGATAAAAACAAAAGTGTCAATGTATGCTGATGACTCTAGTTCTTTTCTTAAATCCGCAATCTGGATCCCGGCACAGTCTCATTGAAGATCTGATCACTTTTCTAGCCTCTCTGGATTAAAATCTAATTATGACAAGTGTACCATATTACTTATTGGATCATTAAAAAAGACATTGTTTCACACTACCTAATAAAATGGGTGGATGATGAGGTAGACATACTCTCAAAAAATATAAATGAACTTAACACAATTAATTCCAAGAGAAAGTTAGCAAACATGGGTGAAATTTTTATTTTATTTTTTGAAATATATATTTACAAAAAAATAGCTACTCCCGCTGGTTTTGGCTACCTGTGTCACCCTCACTCCACCGGCCGTGGTGGCATCCTAGCTGTACTGTGCAACTCCAAAATCAAAATAACTCAACTGTCCTACTATCTCCCCATTTGAATACATTGCTTACAATCATCTTGCTCCATGATCACTATTCGTGTGTACTGTCCTCCTAAAGCTAATGAATAATTCCTGTCTGAACTGCTCACCGTTGCGGTCCCACCCTCCCTCCGCTTACTGTTGCTTGGTACGTGGATCAAACTCAAAACTTACCTCTAATTTCATTGCTGTTCTGGACTGTTTCAATATTACCCAACATGTCAATTTTCCCACTCATATCAAGGGACACATACTTGATCTTGTTGGAGACTATCTGACTTGAGCCCGTTTTAATCTGTTTATAATTGTATAATTAGCCTGCCAGTAGTAAATTTTGTGTTATGGGTTAGATGGGATGATCTACTGTATGTGCATTGTACTTGGGCAGAGAGCAAGGATGTTTCCATATGGGTTGAATAGAAGCCATACTCTGTAAAACATACAAGTCAAAACTGTAACTAGGCCACTCAGGAACATTCAATGTCGGCTTGGTAAGCAACTTCAGAGTATATTTGGCCCTGTGTTTTAAGTTATTGTCCTGCTTAAAGGTGAATTTGTCTCCCAGCCTCTGTTGGAAAGCAGACTGAACAAGGTTTTCCTCTAGGATTTTCCATTTATTTTTATTCCCCCCAAAAACTCCCTAGTCCTTACCTGACAAGCATACCCATCAATGGCAGTCAATGCCGTTTAAGATGAGGGATGACTTTTTTTAAGTGAGCATGACCTTATTTCTATTACAGCATATTGGTTGACTGTCATTCATATTCCATTCACCCAGCTCAATGTAACATCGATAGGTTTAGGCTACTACATGATACTAAAATGTTCCCTATACCCATCATGGAGGTTGCTACAACCTAGCTACGAATGAAAGTTTACAACATAGGTGCACAGGTCAAGAGGATTTTTTTGTAATCAAGGTGACAGACAGTGACACATTCAATACACATTCAATCTTGCCTGCATCTAGCTGATCTAGGGTGTAATCATTAGTCCAACAGTTGCAAACAAGAGTTTCTATTGGACAAATTTCATATGTTCATCCCAGTTTTGCTCCCGTTTAAGAAATGTTTTCAACAGAATTGGCGGAATGAATACACCGCTGATCATCGCCAGTTCACTTTCATAGCAGCCATACGCAAACAGCATGATAATTTGCTCGTTGTATAATTCCTTCTCAGACCTACGCAATCTCCTCCTCTCACCTTTTCCCATCCCTTGTGGACTTCCGTGCACTACAACAGCTGTCTATGACCAGGCGAAAAATCCTTTCCAAGCCTAACCTTCATACCATAACCACTAACCACTACACACGGCCTACATCATTGTCACCATATTATTATTATTATTATTATATATTATTATTTCATAGTCAACATAGCTAGCTACAATAACTAATGCCTTAGTAAACATGCTACAATTATGCAGTACAGTGTAGAGAAAGCCGTTGAGCAGATACACTGGCAGGCCCCGGTGTCAATAAATTTATAAAACCAAAAGCTTACTTTGACTTGGAAAAGTTCCCATGTTAGATAACCATAGCCAGCTAGCTAACATGGCATCCCTCTCTGTTTGAGACCGGGGTTTGATTAGGCTAAACTAGCCAGCTGCATTCTCTAGCTAGGTAGGTGAAAGTAAGAAAAAATCTCTCTCTTTCTATTGCTTCTCCTTCATTTTTGAAGTAATTAATTTGTTAAAAACTGTTCAAATATTGTGTTTCTCACTCTTTAAGTCAAAGTCACATTCTCTGCACCGCAGTGATAGCTAGCTGTAGCTTATGCTGTTGTAATTCTTTTCATTTTTGATTGGGTCGAGAAAATGTCAGTTCATACTGCAAGTGCTCTGATAGGTTGGAGGACGTCCTCCAGAAGTTGTCCTAATTACTGTGTAAGTGTCACGCCCTGGTCAAAGTATTTTGTATTTTTCTTTATGTATTTGGTCAGGCCAGGGTGTGACATGGGTTTTTGTATGTGGTGTGTAGCTTAGTGGGATTGTAGCTTAGTGGGGTGTTCTAGGAGAGTCTATGGCTGTCTGAAGTGGTTCTCAATCAGAGGCAGGTGTTTATCGTTGTCTCTGATTGGGAACCATATTTAGGCAGCCATATTCTTTGGTTGTATTGTGGGTGATTGTCCTGAGTGTCTTGATGTCATTAGTCTGTGTTAGTTTGCACCAGTTAAGGCTGTTTCGGTTTTCACTACGTTTGTGTTTTGGATTCGTGTTACTTGTGTGATTAAACATGGATCGCAATATACACGCTGCAGTTTGGTCCGACTCTCCTTCACTTCTCCTTCATTAGTTAAGAAATTAAGAATTAAACTAGGCTTTTATAGCAGGGTAGTCAACTAGTTTCAGCCATGGGCCATCTTTGAACACAACTAATTGAACACAACTAATCCCAAAGACAGATTGTATTTGAAAATAACAATCATTTCAGACCTTGATTACAGTGAGGCATTATCTCTTTTTTTTCTTTGTGGGAATACTTGGGAACAGATTTCCTAAATTAAACTCACTCTAGCTGAATTCCTGATGATTGTAGTCCTTTTTACTTTGAGAGAAACAAGTATTTCTCCCATTCTTCTCAGTCGATCCTCTCAACCTCTGTCAGGTTGGATGGGGAGCGTCGCTGCACAGCTATTTTCAAGTTGTGCTACAGAGTTGTTCAATAGGGTTCAACATTCAAGACTTGTCCTGAAGCCATTCCTGCGTTGTGTTAGCTGTTTTCTTTGAGTCGTTGCCTTGTTGGAAGGTGAACCTTTGCCCCGGTCTGAGGTCCTGAGCATTCTGGAGCAGGATTTCATCAAGGATCTCTCTGTACATTGCTCCGTTCATCTTTCCCTCGATTCTGACTAGTCTCCCAGTCCCTGCCAATGAAAAACATCCCCACAGCATGATGCTGCCACTACCATGCTTTACCGTAGGGATGCTGCCAGGTTTCCTCCAGAAGTGACACCTGGCATTCAGACTAAAGAGTTCAATCTTGGTTTCATTAGACCATAGAATCTTGTTTTTTCATGGTCTGAAAATCTTTAGGTGCCTTTTGGCAAACTCCAAGCGTGCTGTCATGTGCCTTTTCCTGAGGAGTGGATTCTGTCGTACCACTCTACCTGAGGCCTGATTGGTGGAGTGCTGCAGAGATGGTTGTCCTTCAGGAAAGGTTCTCCCATCTCCACAGAGAATCTCATCGGGTTCTTGGTCACCTCCCTGACCTCCCTGACCAAGGCCCTTTCCCCCCGATTGCTCAGTTTAGTCGAGAGGTAGAGTCTCGGTGGTTCCAAACTTCTTCCATTTAAGAATGGAGGCCACTGTGTTCTTGGGGACCTTCAATACTGCAGAAATGTTTTGGTACCCTTCCGCAGATCTATCCCTTGGCCTTGGAGCTCTACTGAATATTCCTTCGACATCATGGCTCGGCTTGACATGCACTGTCAACTGTGGGACCTGATGTAGACAGGTTTGTGCCTTTCCAAATGATGTCCAATCAATTTAATTTACCACAGGTGGACTCCTATCAAGTTTTAGAAACATCTCAAGGATGATCAATGGAGGGAGGATGCACCTGAGCTCAAATGATTTAAAGTGGGGAAAAAAAGTGGGAAAGTGGGAAAAAGGGCTGCCTAAGTATGATTCCCAATCAGAGACAACGATAGACAGCTGCCTCTGATTGGGAACCATACTCGGGCAAAAACAAAGAAATACACAACATAGAATGCCCACCCCAAATCACACCTTGACCTAACCAAATAGAGAAATAAAACGGCTTTCTAAGGTCAGGGCGTGACATCATATGAGGAAATCAGTCAATTTAAATAAATTCTTTAGGCCCTAATCTATGGATTTCACATGACTGGAAATACAGATATGCATCTGTTGGTCAAAGATTCCTTAAAAGAAATGGGCCTCACAATGGGCCTGAGGATCTAGTGACGATTTTTCTGTGCTTTCAAATTGCCATCCATAAAATGCAATTGTATTTGTTTTCCATAGCTTATGCCTTCCCATACCATAACCCCACCTCCACCATGGGGCACTCTGTTCACAACGCCAGCAATCCGCTCGCCCACATGATGCCATCAGTAGCATTGTGTTGTGTGACAAAACTGCCCATTTTAAAGTGGACTTTCATTGTCCCCAGCTCAAAGTGCACCTGTGTAATAATCATGCTGTATAATCAGCTGCTTGATTTGCCACAACTATCTGGTGGATGGATTATCTTGGCAATGGAGAACTGCTCACTAACAGGGAGGTAAACAAATTTGTGCACATAATTTGAGAGAAACAAGTTTTTTGAGCATAAACAACATTTCTGGGATCATTTTTTCAGTTCATGAAACATGGGACCAACACTTTACATGTTATGTTATTAATAATTATAATAATTATATACTATAATTGCAGTTAAACTAGGGTTGAGCAGGAGTGTGGACATGAAGCTAGGGTTAGGGTTAGGGTTGTGGTTGAGGCTAGGATTAGGGTTAAGAGGCCTTTGGCTACTAACCTGTTATGATGTTGTCCACCAGGGTAGTTGGCATGCAGAAGATGCCCACCAGTAGGTCACTGATGGCCAGGTTGAGTATAAAGAGGTTGGTTACCGTCCTCATGTTCTTGCTCCGCAACACAATGAAACACACAACACCATTCCCCACCATGCACACCAGGAAAATGAGCAGGTAAGACACAATGAAGACTACCACTACCGAGGGCTTGTGGAGGTAGAGGTCAACGTAGGTGATGTTCTGTTGGTAATATGGGTATGGGGGGTGCTGGAGGTCCCTGGAAGAGTTGAAGAAAGTGGTGTTCCAGTCTTCTGTGCTGTTGGAGCTGATGGGATCCAGAGCGTGCGTCATGGTGGAATCTGAGGAGAGAGAGAGAGAGAGAGAGAGAGAGAGAGAGAGAGAGAGAGAGAGAGAGAGAGAGAGAGAGAGAGAGAGAGAGAGAGAGAGAGAGAGAGAGAGAGAGAGAGAGAGAGAGAGAGAGAGAGAGAGAGAGAGAGAGAGAGAGAGAGAGAGAGAGAGAGAGAGAGAGAGAGAGAGAGAGAGAGAGAGAGAGAGAGAGAGAGAGAGAGAGAGAGAGAGAGAGAGAGAGAGAGAGAGAGAGAGAGAGAGAGATCCATCTTTATGTAATACATGATTCACTAGCCACTTTAAACTATGCCACCTTTATGTTTACATACCCTAAATTACTCATCTCATATGTATATACTGTACTCGATACCATCTACTGCATCTTGCCTATGCCGTTCTGTACCATCACCCATTCATATATCTGTATGTACATATTCTTTATCCCTTTACACTTGTGTGTATAAGGTAGTAGTTGTGGAACTGTTAGGTTAAATTATTCGTTGGTTATTACTGCATTGTCGGAACTAGAAGCACAAGCATTTCGCTACTCTCGCATTAACATCTGCTAACCATGTGTATGTGACAAATACAATTTGATTTGATTTAGTCATTCACAAAATAGAAGTTCTGGCTGAGATGGTGTGCTACCTTCTGGTTATTTTTTATTTTATTTTTCTACTTTAAAAGCCATCTTTCTATGGTGGGGTGAAACCTTGAAGGCACTTTCCATTGACATACAGTGCACCTTATGGGAATAATCTTCTAATGTATGTACATAATGTGTGTGTGTGTGTGTGTGTGTGTGTGTGTGTGTGTGTGTGTGTGTGTGTGTGTGTGTGTGTGTGTGTGTGTGTGTGTGTGTGTGTGTGTGTGTGTGTGTGTGTGTGTGTGTGTGTGTGTGTGTGTGTGTGTGCAACAATGGATGGGCGGAGGTGTAACCTTTCCATTCACATCAATAAGATTTCAATTACCATGACCGTGTGCTGAGACCTTGTTAGAAACATCCCCTTGACAAAGTCATCCAATCAAGAGAGCCCATACTTAGACAGATTAGAGCCGTTACAATGCCTAGGTAATAACAGGCAACACCACACTCACAGGAAGTGGACATCGATTGGTTATTACGTATAAAACACAACATAGTCTCCAGAAATCCAAAACAACCATTTTTCTGCCTTGATGATTGTGTAATGATTCAGTCAACTATATGCCGTCTCTCTCACACACACACACACTCACTCCCCCACTCAAACACACACTCAAACACAGATGACAAAAGAATGAGCGAAGTGAAAAATGTCATGGTATTTTTGCTAGTGATTATATTCTGCTGGTGTGCTGGTACCCTGCTGAGCACCATGGCATCAAAACGTTATTCATCAATCACATCAGCTCTGCCTCAAAAACGGTCAAAGTTTCTTCTCAACTGGAGAGAATAACTATTGACTTTAAGCTCCTTTCTCTCTGAAGTTTCTAACCTGCCAATGATTGATAAGTGGCCTAAGCTCCCTTGGGCTTGTGTTAATTAACTTTCACATGTGAAACATTGACAGAATTGACAAGTTGTTTTGAATTCCTAAGTACTGTAAGCAAGGAATTTTAATTGGATGGAGAATAAAAACCAACCTGGGAAATGAGCAGCTGCAACACCTCATAACTAAAACTACAGGTGAGAGATCTGCTGATCAAATGTACTCTAGTAATCATTTAGAATTTCAATCAGCCTATTCTCCAGGGATGTCTCCTGGGCAGATCTGGGTCCAGATTTTCAATCCCAGTGCTAGGCACTTGTTTTTTGTTTTAAGCCTTTCCCAAACCTTCACCCTTTACTCAACCACTCGGAATTATTGCCTAAACTTAAGTTTAACCCTATCCCCAACTTTACCCCAGTGGTGTAATGGGGATATACAAGTGCAGAAGTGGAAGTATATGTCATATCAATTAACAAGGATGATGGAATAGATCAGAATGTTTAGCTTAAAATGTTGATAAACTATTATTTCTTCACATTTTAGGCGCAGAAATGTACACACGGCAGGAGGCCTATGCGTGAACGCTGCACAAAATGCAAATGTGCATGCGAGCAGTTTCATGGACAGAGATGGAAATATCCGTTCGAAATTTAGGAAGAGGGGGCATTTAAAGATGCATCAACTATCATGGGTTGCTAATATGTTTAGGATAATGCCTTTGGCTGCTAGACAATGAAAGAAAGTTTAAAGAAAACCATTAGAACAGGAGATATTGGCTATGGGCTATTTTGACGCAAGGCAAGACATGACTCATAATATCAAGTAAATCGTCCAGGTGTCAAACAATTAAGGAACAGGACAAATATAGCCACATTAATGATAGACCTGACTGTTTTCTGGTAGATGGCAAGGCTTTCCCAAAAATAAATGTTAAATGTTACCTAGCTACAAAGTAACCTATGCTTACCTGTCAGAATATAATTTGCATCAATCCAGTGGCCAACTCCTTCTCATGTTCAATAGAAACACTGCTAATCAAACAACAGTGCTAGGTGCCCGCACAATTGAATTAAAAGGCAATTAAATAAAAATATAGAGAATTCTTAGATTTTTTCAGAGACCTCAAAAGTGGTCTGCTGATGTTGATCAAGCATTGTCATGGTATTATAACATACAATTGTGTTGTATTTATGTTTTTGTATTGTATTTTTTATATTTTTTAAGTGTGACATTGAGAACGAAATCCTGAAAAAATGGGGGGAAATCGGAAATCTGACTCAGTTTAAAGCCTACATTTTCTGTTTCAATAGTCGGCCTACTATTAATCTACTTGCACAGTACAGCTTGGGTTGGCCTGACTTAAATACCAATTTGTGATTTTTTATTTTAGGTCATTCAGGTTGTGTCACTCTTTCTCAGCGAGCTGGGCTACTGAGCGGTGCAGCGGTCTAAGGCGCTGCACCGCAGTGCAAGAGGCATCATTACAGTCCCTCGTTTGATTCCAGGCTATTGTATAATGTATCACATTCGGCTGTGATTGGTAGTCCCATAGGGCAGCGCAAAATTGGCCCAGCATCGTCCGGGTTTGGCGGGAGTGTGTTCCTAACTGTGTTCTTAATAAGTGACTTGCCTAGTTCAATAAAGGTAAAATAAAAAATATATATAATTCTCATAGAATGTTTCACACAGTGAGCCTTTCCTTCGCTGGACGGGCCGTTTGGAAATGTTTTGGCATAATTAGAGTATACTGACAGCTTGACTGACAGCTAAGATATGGCACCACGTGGCATAATTAAAACGTCAAGCCATGGCGTAATTTTGTGACAGCTAAAATATGGCACCACAATGTCCAGACATGGCGTAATTATGTTGCTGCACGGGTTGGCGTTGTATTGGAGCTGAGGTTGTCTGTAAACCTCTTCAACCTCCAGTCAACAACTAGACAAAACCAAGACCGAGATATTAAGGTAAACAAGCAGGATGACTGAGCAGAAGTAAGTCACCCTCCCTCTGCACGTATACAGAATGTCAGATGTGAACAAATCCAGAGAGATTTCATTTCAGAACCATGGACAGCGGGATAGCAGCGTTCTGAGGTTCCAACCTTCAACACCACAGGTCAATGGATAACGACAGTTATGGAAATAATTCAAATTCTACTCATGTAGGTGTTAATTCGATATGTAATGAAATATCCATATTTAATTACATTCACATAAACCCAATTTCAGTTCCTGAACTAGCTAACTATAAACTGGGGCGGCAGGGTATCCTAGTGGTTAGAGCGTTCGACTAATAACCGAAAGGTTGCAAGTTCGAATCCCCTAGCTGACAAGGTACAAATCTGTCGTTCTGCCCCTGAACAGTCAGTTAACCCACTGTTCCGTAATTGAAAATAAGAATTTGTTCTTTAACTGACTTGCCTAGTAAAATAAAGGTAAAATAAAAAAATAACTTGCATTACATTATGTGGATGGGAGAGGGTATACTGCTATACCATCTGCCATTGTTCAGAAAGATCAGTCCTATACACTGTAGGCCAGCCCTCTGCTCACTGAGCTCCGTCAGTCAACTCTGCAAGAGTTGAGCAAATGACACGAATATTTTAATTTGCAGTTGCAATCAAGCCCGGTCAATAATTAGGTTGATGATTGACTACGGGACGGAGTCGTTCTCTTGATTTGAAGAGGCGATGCAATCTGTATGCATTTCAAATGAAATAAAGCCAAAGTATTTTTCAATAGGTAGGCGAATGCATTGATGATTGATCATTATTTTCTAACATACTTCATGTAATTATTAAGCTATTACAATTTCTGCTCACATTCACTCCTAAAATATGCTTTTGTTGTTATAAGATTATAAGATGTTGTATTATTATTCAATCAGCAAAACCAAAAAAGAAAAACAAGAAAGATCTTACCTTGAGTAACTTGAAAAATATGTCCAATTTACATTTCCTTCCAAAATGTGAATATGGAAGACTCAAAAGTCCAAAGAGATGTATGTGCGCCACTTGTTAATGAGAAAACATTGATGTGAAGATGCTCCGTAGCCTACATCGCAACGACCGAGAGGACAGACACGGACAGAGTGCTGTTGCTCCACGCGCTTTGGCACAAATAGCTAAATCCACTAACAAGCGCAAGATACATTGAATGGGGTGGGAGGAGGCGCGCAGGGCGGGTAAGTAAAGTGCGTGCCACCCAACGCCCCACTGTTCCTCGCGCAACAAGAGGTTGCTTAAAAAGGGAATTATAGAGGAGAGCAAAGGTGACGAGATCACACCAACTGCGTGGGTGGTGGTGGTGCTGTAATTCAATTAAATGCCTCCAATTAAAATGAAATTGTCATATCTAGCTCCATACAAAAGCAAATCCGGTAAATATCGACTTTTTGGCATCTCACAGTATCTGTCTTCGAGTTCATGCTTATTGCTATGTGTGGATTTTAATTCATAAAAAAATGTGATAAGGATTTATCCAGAGCTTCAAAAATGGAGCTCTAGCCAAGCCAGGAGCTGGTGGAGGTTGAAGTGGAGGGAGTAGTTCTTAGCATGTCTCTTGAGGAGGCTTAAAAGAGATTTATGTTTGGAAAAGTTGAATATGTTCAGAAGGAGTTGGGTAATTGGTTAAGGAAGGAGGACTGGTGGGAAAAAGAGGGGGTTGAAAAGACGGAGGGAGGCGGATGATGGTTTGAATCTGTTGAAGCTAGCAATAACAAGGGAGAAGGTATGTTGAGGAAGATGTCAAATTCAGTGTCAGCCAGAAGCCAGTTTGAGTTCTGGAGGTGAACTGGTGGTGGTAGAAAGTGTTGTGAGGAGCTTGGAGCCTCAGCCGTTGATGGACATGGTTATGATAAAGTTGCGTTTGGTCCAGTAGGAGTGATATTTTTTGAGAAAGTGGATCCTTGCCTTTTGGTGGATCTTTTCAGGGTGGGTGTAAAAGGAGTTGAATCAGTGAAGGTAACCTGTAGTGGACTTGTGATTGTTTCTTCTGAGCAGAGGGAGTGGACACTCTGTGTCATGCAACTTGGGTCAATATCTGTTTCTTGCTTTGCTCTTAAGAACAGGGCACTTTTGAAAGGAGTGATTTGTGTGGAGGTGTGGAGATGGAGCCGTTGAAGATCCCTGGTGTTTGTGATGCCTGCTGTTTGGTGCGACACAGAGCCGGTGGTGAGTGTGGTGAAACAGAGGCATCACATCAGTCCTTTTGAGTCAGTCTTTACCTGACAAGGTCTTATCATTGATCCTGTTAGAGCTTTTTTGGCGAGTCCACCACGCTGTTTCAAGTGCAACTTTATGGTCATGTCGCAGCAGTGTATGAGGGAGATTCCAAGATGTGGAAAGTGTGCAGGAGGGCTTGGGATAGAGGATTGTGTAGTTTCGGTGGATAAAGTTGTCAACTGTAGGGGTGCACATGTTGCAGAGGTCTAGGCCAATGAGTGATATGCTTCGGTAAGGTTGGCTTCTTAGTGCTCACAGCAATGGTTATCAACTGTACTGCAGAAATTGAAAGTAAATCACAGAAAAGAGATGTGGTGGAAGCTGCAGAGAAGTACTTCGGGTTATGAGATTTGACTTCAGAAGTTACAAGGTGTGTTGAGTGGTAGTGTCCCGTCCTCTCAGGCTGTTGGCCTGGGGTAGGATCAGATGGGGTTAAAATAATGGAATAAGGTGATAGGTTTTAATGAGTATAGGGTTAATTGGTAGGGTAATTAAAATGTATGTATTTTTAGTTTTCCTGGTTCCCCTTTCCAATTTTGTGTCAAAGTGTAATAGATCTATAGTTCAGTTGGGGGCGGTAATGCAACATATTGGATGACAACTGCCGTTAAACCTCACTGAAGAAGTGTTCTAGGCGGCTGCGCATGGGAATTGATGCAGTCCAGAGACGTGGCAGCTTCCTGGGCCATGTGTGAGATTTGGGTTTAGAGGACAATAGAAGCTTATAGAAAATTAATACCTGCAGTTTTGTCACAACACAATGCCACAGATGTCTCAATTTTGAGGGAGTGTACAATTGGCATTCTGACTGCAGGAATGTTTGCTAGAGCTGTTGCCAGAATGACATGGCAATTTCACTACCATAAGCCGCCTCCAACGTAATTTGAGATAATTTGGCTGGACATCCAACTGGCCTAACAACCGCAGACTATGTATAACCATGTCACCCCAGGATCTTACATTCAGCTTCTTCACCTGCGGGATCGTCTGAAACCAGTCCCCCAGACAGCTGATGGAATTAGTATTTCCTTCTGTAATTAAGCCCTTTTGTGGGGAAAAGCTCCTTCTGATTCTGCGCGCCTGCTTAGCAAAGTGAAATCCATAGATTAGAGCCTAATGAATGTATTTCAATTGACTGATTTCCTTATGAACTGTAACTCAGTAAAATCTTTAAGTGTTGTATGTTGCGTTTATTTTTGTTCAGTATAATTTATGGGTACAACTTAAAAGTGCGATGTTATGGAAAGAACCATGCACTAAAATGTTATGGAAAGAACCATGCCCTAAAATGTTATGGAAAGAACCATGCCCTAAAATGTTATGGAAAGAACCATGCCCTAAAATGATACAAACTGTTCCTTTGTCTGCCTCTACTTCACGCTGTCTGTTCAACCCAGATTCTAAAGAACTTGTCACTTTTCCACATCGTGACAGAATCCTAAATGTTTCTGAGAACCACATGGTGCCATCTTCCTCTGTAATTTTCCATAGACTGCCTGCTTTCTTCTAGCCTAATGGCTTACACTTCCATTAGCTACAGATTGTAACACCAGACAATGTGATTTAACTAATACATTTTGGATCATTATACTGGTAGTTACAGATGTGGCTATACAAAATGTTGCCAGAGATTTTTCAACCAACCTGGTATTCGTCTTCAATTCGTGGAAATGGGAGTTTCAAGTCTGTGTCCAGTTGAAGGGGCTCAGTTTGAATTTAGAAAATGCTCCCTTATTAAAATAAATGTGTTAGTCCAAGAAGTAATACAACAATGCATACACCGCCTCTTGTCTTTTTCAAATCTCTCGAGACAGGTCGGTCCATTCCAAATTGCCGCATGTCATGATGTCAGACACCTGTCTCGATCAATAAGAGAAGACTTGAAATAGACAAGATGGTTACTATACTATACTAGGTTTGTTGAACAATCTCTGCAAACTTTTTGTATAGCCACATCTGTAACTACCAGTATAATGGTCCAAACTGTTTTGGTTAAATCACATCTCGTGTTACAATCTGTAGCTACACTTCCTGGTTAGAGCACACAGCATACACACTGGTGTTCACATACTATTCAACATCTTTCAAATACTTTGAGTTTTTGCTTTAGCCTGCCTAGTTTAGCCTGCCTAGTGCCCATGCAAGGATTACACTTTTGGGACTTTTCTATTGGTTGCAGCGTAACTGGCAAGCTCATTCAAGAGCAGCAGAACTATTTGAAATGATTTCAAATAGAGTTTGAACACAGTCTTGGTTAGATCACATTTTAATGAGCTTCTACTAGCTTCTACATCTACTGTATCTTGCCTATGCCGCTCTGTACCATCACTCATTCATATATCTTTATGTACATATTCTTTATCCCCTTACACTTGTGGTTTTGGAATTGTTAGCTAGATTACTTGTTGGTTATTACTGCATTGTCGGAACTAGAAGCACAAGCATTTCGCTACACTCGCACTAACATCTGCTAACCATGTGTATGTGACAAATAAAATTTGATTTGATTTGATTGGATTTGATTTACTGATTGCCGGAAACAGTGAATTCTCTTCTAATGAAAACAATGTGTTATATTCTGTAAACTGACCACTTAATAGTGCATTTTGTTTTCGTTGATTGCATTTGTATTTAAAGTTGTGCAAAAGGTGGTCTAAGCTATGCAAGTCGGGTACTAAGGCAAGAAAATGATCAGAACTTCTCTAAATGTATTTGAGCATTTGATCATTGCTGTTCTGCTGTAGATACATTTCACCACAAATCGCAAAATTGCTTGTACGTGATTAAGAATAACTTTAATGAACTGATACAGGCTATGTTTTATGAATCCAAAACATGTTTGTCTTGACAATGAGTAAAGGAGTTGGCAAGAGCACAAACAGATCTGGGACCAGGCTAACATGGAGTTTGCTCTTCCAGTAATGTGTTTATCAACTGTCTTTACTCTTTACTTTCTTCCCCATTCCAGGTGTGCAAGGTGTGATGTACCTTAGGCTATGATACAGACAGGGTTCCAATTACCTGTGCCATTGACGAAAGAAGTCAATATTCTTGATGCTGTCACCCTGCGCTTACAGAGGCTCCGCAGAGGAGGAAGGGGAGGACCATCCTCCTCAGTGAATTTCATCAAAATAAAAAGTGAAACATTAAAAAACGTATCCTTTTTAGATAAAACTATACTAAATATATTCACGTACCAAATAATTTATTAAAACACACTGTTTTGCATTGAAGATCTACAGTAGCCTCGGTAGCACTCTGTAGCACCATGCTTTAGCCGGAGGACAGCTAGCTTCTATCCTCTTCTGGGTACATTGACTTCAATACAAAACATAGGTGGCTCATGGTTCTCAACCCCTTCCATAGACTTACACAGTAATTATGACAACTTCCGGAGAACGTCCTCCAACCTATCAGAGCTCTTGTCGCATGAATAACCTCTTTGGGCTGAGATCCCGCTAACGGGATCTAATGTAATTGTTAAGATTTTTTACAATATTGCGGACATGCATTGATGCAGAGAATTATGTTATGTTACTTCTAAGTAACTTTGAGTTACTATTAAGTCATCATCTCCAACATTGTGACCTACAATGCATTGCTTTAGTGTGGATCGAGGCCTACACTTGGGGTCGGCAGGTAGGCTAGTGGTTAGAGCGTTGGGCCAGTAACCGAAAGGTTGCATCCCTGAGCTGACAAGGTAAAAATCTGTTGTTCTGCCCCTGAACAAGGCAGTTAACCCACTGTTCCCTTGTAGGCTGTCATTGTAAATAAGAATTTGTTCTTAACTGACTTGCCTAGTTAAATAGCCAGTGAAAGTGCAGGGCGTCAAATTCAAAACAACAGAAACCCCATATTTAAAATTCCTCAAACATACAAGTATTTTACACCATTTTAAAGATGCACTTCTTGTTAATCCCACCACAGTGTCCAATTTCAAAAAGGCTTTATGATGAAAGCACACCAAATGATTATGCTAGTTCAGAGCCAAGTCACAGAAAAACACAGCCATTTTTCCAGCCAAAGAGAGGAGTCACAAAAAGCATAAATAGATATAAATTAATCACTAACCTTTGCTGATCTTCATCAGATGACACTCAAAGGACTTCATGTTACACAATACATGTATGTTTTGTTTGGTAAAGTTCATATTTATATCCAAAAATCTGAATTTACATTGGCATGTTATGTTCGGTAGTTCTAAAATATCTGGTGATTTTGCAGAGAGCCACATCAATTTACAGAAATACTCATCATAAATGTTGATGGAAATACAAGTGTTATACATGGAACTTTACATAAACTTCTCCTTAATGCAACCGCTGTGTCAGATTTTAAAAAAGCTTTACCGAAAAAGAACACCATGCTATAATCTGAGTACAGAGCTCAGAGACCAAAACAACCCAAACAGATATCCGCCATGTTGTGTAGTCAACAGAAGTTAGAAATAGCATTATAAAAATTCACTTACCTTTGATGATCTTCATCAAAATGCACTCACAGGAATCCCAGTTTCACAATAAATGTTTGTTTTGTTCGATAATGTCCATCATTTGTGTCAAATACCTCATTTTTGTTTGCACGTTTAGCCGAGTAATCCAAATTCATGACGAGCGATCACTAGGTCCAGACGAAAAGTCAAAAAGTTCTGTTACAGTCCGTAGAAACATGTCAAACGATGTATAGAATCAATCTTTAGGATGTTTTAACATAAATCTTCAATAATGTTCCAAACGGAGAATTCCTTTGTCTTCAGAAATGCAATGGAACTCAAGCTAACTCTCACGTGAATGAGCATGGCCAGCTCGTGGCTCTCTGGCAGACCTCTGACTCATTCCCCTCTCATTCGCTCCCACTTCACAGTAGAAGCATCAAACAAGGTTCTAACAACTGTTGACATCTAGTGGAAGCCTTAGGAAGTGCAATGTCACCCCATAGACACTGTGCATTCGATAGGGAATTAGTTGAAAAACTACTAACCTCAGATTTTTTCTCAGGTTTTTGCCTGCCATATGAGTTATGTTATACATCATGTTTGACATCATTCAAACAGTTTTAGAAACTTCAGAGTGTTTTCTATCCAAATCTACTAATAATATGCATATATTAGCAACTGGGCCTGAGTAGCAGGCAGTATACTCAAGTGTTAACTGACATGATGTCCACCCAATCAAAGGATCAGATAATTAATATAGTACTGAAAGCATAAGCTACAGCTAACTAGCACAGCAGTGCATAAAATGTGGTGAGTAGTTGACTCAAATAGAGAGAAATACAATAGTTTGATAGTTTTTAAATATTAATTTCTTCCAAAATGAAAGAGAAGCAAGAGAGAGAGAGAGTGTGTGTGTAGGAGAGAGAGAGAGATACAGTGCCTTGCAAAAGTATTCATCCCCCTTGGCATTTTTCCTATTTTGTTGCATTACAACCTGCAATTTAAATTGATTTTTATTTGATATTTCATATAATTGACATACACAAAATAGTCAAAATTGATGAAGTGTAATGAAAAAAATAACTTGTTTCAAAACATTTACAAAACAATTAAAAACGGAAAAGTGGTGTATGCATATATATTCAACCCCTTTGTTATGAAGCCCCTAAATAAGCACTGGTGCAACCATTTTCTGGATTTTTTTTCTAATTCTGTCTGTCATAGTTGAAGTGTACCTATGATGAAAATTACAGACCTCTCTCATCTTTTTAAGTGGGAGAACTTGCACAATTGGTGGCTGACTAAATACCTTTTTGCCCCACTGTAACCCTGAAGGAGCTGCAAAGCTCCACAGCGGAGATTGGAGTATCTGTCCATAGGACCACTTTAAGCCGTATACTCCACAGAGCTGGGCTTTACGGAAGAGTGGCCAGGAAAAAGCCATTGCTTAAATAAAAATTAAACAAACACGTTTGGTGTTCGCCAACAGGCATGTGGGAGACTACCCAAACATATGGAAGAATGTCCTGTGGCCAGATGAGAGAAAAATGTTGCTTTTTGGCCATCAAGGAAAACACTATGTCTGGCGTAAACACAAAACCTCTCGTCACCCCAATAACACCATTTCCACAGTGAAGCATTGTGGTGGCAGCATCATGCTGTGGGGATGTTTTTCAATGGCAGGGACTGAGAAACAGTTCAGAATTGAAGGAATGATGAATGGTGCTAAATACAGGGAAATTCCTGAGGGAAAACTGTTTCAGTCTTCCAGAGATTTGAGACTGGGACGGAGTTTCATCTTCCAGCAGGACAATGACCCTAAACATACTGCTAAAGCAACACCCGAGTGGTTTAACCAGAAGGGGACTAGGGTTCCAATTTGGGAACACCCCCCCCCCACGTTCAGCTGGAAGCGCATGGAACGCAAAAATATTCCTAAAAGTATTTAACCTCCACACATTAACAAGTCCAATGGCTCAAATGAAAGATAAACACCTTGTTTATCTACCCAGCAAGTCAGATTTCTAAAATGTTTTACGGCGAAAACATAGCACATATTTATATTAGATCACCACCGAAACAAAAGGCAAGCGGCGGCCATTTTGTCCCAGAAAAAATAAAATTTAAAAGTAGGATTAAAAAATAAATAATTCACTAACCTTTTGAAAATCTTCATCAGATGACAGTAATATTACATGTTACACAGTACATTTAATTTTTTTTCAATAATATGCCATTTATATCCATAAATCTCGGTTGACAACATTTCAAAAAAGAAACTGCTACTCAAATGTCCGGAGAAATGATGATAGCTCCGACAGATAACGTCAGATAACAAGCAATAAACATGACTAAATATACATGTTCTACATATATTTACAAAGATACACTTCTTCTTAATGCAACCGCTGTATTACATTTATTTTTAACGTTACAGACATCGTTCACTGGGCTATGTTTTATAGCCAAAACCAAATTCGCACTCATTTCTAATTAATTAATGATTTGTAAGTTCATTAATTATGCATGAAGTAGATTGAGACCAGTCTTAAAAGCCAAGGTAACAGTGTTTAATTCCAGAGAGTACTAAACACATACACATATTTCCACATGTTATAAACTGAAAATGACGTCAGCGTTTTCTAAACGTTGTATCTATTTCACAAGTAGAGGGGCCCTCTAGCTCTCGAGCCTTCGCGTTATCAGCACGAAGTCAAGGTCAGTCAGTATAAATCAACATTTTAGACAGTCTGGAGATGGGCCGTTCCTGCCACCTGGAGATTGTACAAATGTATGAACTAAGGAACAGACCTTCATTGTTACTAAACTCCTGACTACATTATATACAATTGGGAATGGGAGCAAGAGAGAAAATTCACATGTACAGTACATTATAAAATTTGGACTAGTGAGTTCTGATTGGAATGTATACATAATTAGTCATTTCAACCATAATTTCCTCTAACAATCCTCCCTTTGATCAAATATTATACATTCAAATCTACATCTAGTTTACATTATATCATAAAAAATGAAAATATTAACCTACTCACACTAACCTTATTATAAAGGTTTATCAGATTATCATATGAATAGACACATAACCAACATTATTATAAATGTTTATCTGACTCTTCACGCATCATTAATCAAATCTAACCTTTAACCTTAACTCCAACTGTTTTTAAACCTACATCAGAATCATAACTATTCTTTCAGGATTTTCGTTACAATCTTTATTAAAAAAAACAGTCTAATATTGAAACAAGTACAATCTAATTCCCCTTCATCTCAGCACTAGTCTCATCAAACATAAATTCCCCACAAATGAAAGATCCAGATTCGTCCACTTCCTCTGTAGACATGCCTTCAGTCCTCCACGGGTCAGAACCTGGAATCGGCCCACACCGCATCATCTATTGTCATAGATTACTCCAGAGTCCTGGAAATAATAACCTTCATACATACACGCAATCAACCACGTCCGTACAAAACGAACACAGTCACACAGGTGAAGGTAGCCCATAACACAACATTTTTCCATACACACTGTCAACCCACTTTAGTTCAGAGAAGTATCCACCCCAGAGTTTCTGCCAACCCGTGAGCCAGGGTGGTCAAACCAGCTGAGGCTTCGGGCACTGATTCGTCCGGAGCTGTGTTATTTGGGATGTAAGCACAAACATGGTCCTGATTATCACGCATACTTCTCCTTTTTCATCCATTAACATATCTAATGCAATTCTATTCTGTCAGGCCTTCCAGCTGGTTGCTTCAGTCTGTTCTACAAAACCTTTAATAACACCTCTGATATACCTGTTAAAGCGCTGTTGATTATCATAACTATGATTAATCCAGTCCACGTTCTTGTGAGAGTAGAGCCCCGGAAATGCTTAACTCTAATCCTGCTAGGATCTGATTTCTTGCTTTGACTCATCTGGCACCTCCACTGGAACCCCAATGTTATCAATGTATACCTTGTCATCAAATGACCCAGATGGAGTGCTTCTCTTTTCCCGTTTAGATAACTTCATGTCCTGGTGTCTGAATGAGTGTAAAAGACATCCCCAACGCACATGACCCCACCCAATCTGTGGTTAATAGATTTGATCCCCCACACAACCACTAGATTTCAGCCCTGGCCCACCTTTCCTTATTGAAATCCCCAGAGTTCAACCAGCCTGTCAAATCAGACATGGTCTCGTCAGTGGTCATATTCTCTGTCCTATTGCAAGTACTAACTTCCCCCACGTATTTCCCATGTGTACCGTACCGGGCCAGACAGTAATATTCTCCTCCTGTCACTGTAAAGGGAGGAAGTCTTGATTAAAGGGGAAACTGGGGATATAAATAGTGCAAATCAATACAACTGTCATTATCTGGCATTCCTGCTTTCATGAACAGCTTTACCATACCGACCCAAACTCCTCTACCCAGAACCTTACTAGGGTGTCGACCAAGACCTGGTCATCTCCCTACCACAATCCTTGATCCTCCTTCCTTTCTATTTAAAGGGTTAAGCGTATCTTTATGCCACTCTACTCTACATTCTTCCATACTGGGTGAGTGGATTCATATAGCCCTCTCTCCCAATGAGCTATGACCTGTGTCCACGATCAATATGGGAACCTGCACCGGTATCTCTTCTATTTTGGAACAAAATCCTCACCGTCTAAACCATGGGTCAAATTACCACTCTCCGCATACTCGAGTAGGACGTGCTGTATCAGGAATATGTCACCCACGATAAGACAGCTCAGATGAACAGCTTCCATGTGAAGCCCCACCCTCTCCCCTAGAACACATCGCTTAGCAAGAGCCAGACACATCTTCACTTCTATGAACAACAACAGTGAGGAAAGGACAGGTAAGGTATTTTTAATTCGAGAGATGGCCCCCAGAATTCTGTTAATTCCAGTTCTCCTCTCGAACTCTGTTATTGTTCGACAGTTTCAAGGTGCCTTACCCTCCCGCAGTGCGATATGAATCCGGGTAGCTCTTTCAGCTAGCTGTCACCAGGAGTCCTTGGTATGGCCCCCCCAACAGGCCTATGGGACTGGATTGAGTGACTTCACCTGTAGTTCACCTGTAGTGCATAAAATCTTGGACATACAGGTTTGGTTAACAAACAGTTTCTCATTTGTTCTGTTTATTAGCTAAAAAAAATGTTTTATCAGTTAATTATCCCATTGGTCACATCCTATTCTAGAACACAATTTACCCATCCCCCCTTTGTTACCTGGCTCTGCCCAGGTAACAACCTTGCCTTATTCTTAAACAATGACTTAGGTAAGATTTAGTGAATTATCCTTCTGTCTGACATCATGTAGGAGCCCCCTTTAATTTTCCACATGTCCAATTCTCCCTTGGGCGTCCCCTCGTGTCAATCCTGTACCAATTCCCCGTCAAGTTTCTTATCTACTTTTATGAACTATCTGCGCTACCTATATATTTTCTTAAATATATATTTTTACCAATTTAAACCTTTTCTCTCATATCTCTCAAATAGCACTAAGCTTCCAAACGTTTGACTTAATCTAAAATCATTGATTTTTTGAAAAAAAAAACATGTCTATGCGCGGCTTTTCTCTAAAGTCCTTACATTTCCTTAATCCATCTATCTTAATCCTAACAATAATCCTAAATCATCACAGATGTCCTATATTCTTGTTAAATGTAATACTATTTAAAAAACTTATAATAATCAAACAAGGTCTAATAAATGCTAACCATATTAAAAATCCTTCCTTCACTAACAAGCCCTCTCCTTCGGGGACCCTCAGTATTCTATCTGACAATAACATGAATTTAATGTGTTACAAAGTGTGGAATACCTTATCTACAGTAATTTATCACCCTTAAAAAACTGCTTCATTTCTAATGAATTTACCTTAAAACTAGTAACTCAATATGACCACATTCATTATACAAATGACTCTCCCCTGAGGCTGATCAGACCTCAGAAGACAGTCACGATAAGGTCAAAAGGTCATACCATATTAGACATAAAGAACCCTTTATCCTTAAAATAGAAATAGTCACCTGTGTAATTAAAACCCATAAAATAAAAACACATAAGGTTCCATATGTGAGCGTGCCTCTTTAAAATACCTTTGCACTAAAACAAATAGTTCTAACAATTGTTTTATGTGTATATATTTACAGACCTTTTTCAATTTGGTCGTTCATGGCTGCTCTCTCCCCCAGGTTATAATCCCAGTAAACATCTAAAATTGAGACACTTTAAACATCAATTTTCCCAGAAAAACACAACACTCCTGACTAGCATTCACTATGCTAATTCCGATTCAGAAACTCAAAGGTGAACTATAAACTAAACCTAATGATGATTCCCCTTTAACTAAAATCATTAATCATAAGTTTTAATCACCGTCAATGTATATATTTACTTAAATGAACATGTTACCCTTAGATACAATTATCCCGATAAATTTCTCAGTGTAAGAAATCCGTAATTTAATCCCCGATATTTAATAAATATGCATTCGCTTTCTCCCATGGCTACTTTAATTGACTTATTTTAGATAACTTCCATCCGTCCCGGAGTAAAGAACCTACTTAAACACGCCAGAACACAATGTTTAACTAAGTTAAATCAAACCCTAAAATTGACCATAACCAGTAAACAAATAAACAAAACACTTTTACCAGCAAAAAACAAACTATACGGAAACTCACTACTATAATGCTTCAGATGGCAAACTTACTCAGAGACTCACGTTTACATCTGTTAGTTCCTCAAGAAAAAAAACACTTGCCCCTGTTACGGATGTCAACGTGTCGGGGGAAAAGCTTGAATAACCAAATTCAACCTAGCTAATTTCCCGAAACATATGTCGTTATGTTTTTCTATAGAGGTTGCTTTTCAACTTTAAATACCCTAACATGATTCCACACAATTGAAAGTGCTCAAATTCACTGGTGTTACGTAAACAATCAACCCTGGAATCCCAACCATGGAATCCATTACCACGATGTTTTACGAATTATACATCCAGTCTCTCCCTCTCTAACATTGTTCAACCCAAACCAACGCCACAAACCTTGATGCCTACCTAGGTATCAGCTGATCGTTTTTATTATCTTTCCTGACTATCCTGGCAACTCTCAAATTACTGTTAAAAATGTATTTTGTAATTTATATCAACTTCTGAAAAGTTACTCGAAATCTCGATACCCACACTAACAGACATACAATTTGCTCCGTTATCCCCAGTCCCTGGCGACAAAAGTGCCTCGCTAGTGACGTCATCATCAAGCGCTCAACCTGCCAATTCGTAGCGACTTCAAATGAATTGTAAATAATTCTTGTTCGATTAACCAAACCTAATTTATCCCATCTGTTCAAATCCTGAATTATAATTTACCACCTCAACCAATATCTCTAAATTGGCTAATTTTATAAAAACATTTCGATGGGCATAAATCATAATTGTCTCTTTGTTATCATTTAGAATCCATTTTGCTCTAAGTAACTGTCTCGTCTTTGACTTAGTATTTTAATTACAACTCTATTCCCAATACGTTATTCACTTGTCTAATTAAAAACTCACCTTTAAAATGCCTTGTCTCTGGGAACAGGGAAATCCCCTTAACCCAAATTTTTACTCCTACAACGACACCCAATAATTCTGATAATCCATTCACATCGTTTGTTTTAAATCTCTTGATGTATCATGTAACTTATTTTTCTATCTTCAAATTGTCGTCCCACAATATTTTTTCCACTGTCATACACTCAAACCACTGTGATTGACGTGCACTGTCCTTTTAAGATAAGACCTTATTTTTCCCCGTAAAGAAAAACATTTTTTTTTTGTTTTTCTTTTTTAGGATACTTTAACTTCTAGTTCGAATTCCCAGGCGTTACCTAACCAAAAATCAATACTCGGAAAAGCAATCACAACTTTTTACGATTAAACTATTCTTACCTATTTTATAGTCCAAAGCGTTGCACTATATAGCCCATTTAGTGCTTGGCACTTCCGTTGCAATCTGTGGCATCTTTACGATACTTCTCCTTTTTTACATTAAATGTATCTGGAACTTCTGGCCGCTTTTGAAAAGTAACTCTAAGCTATAATGCACGCATTTTTCCCTATTCAGATTGCGTTCAGTTTTAAATTCTAATCATCAAAGCATAACCAACCTAACTTCTCAACTTACCATACTCTAACATTTAAATGTACCACGTTTTGGGCTAAATTTATCATATGTCAGTCGATACATAAATAGCTATAACGTCCGGATAGCCCGAAATTGTATCGTATCTCTCCGTTATCCCCTACATTTAACTTTTAGGTGACTTTCTCTTCTATGATACATTTATTTAAATATGACTCCCATCTCAATACATTATTCCACCAGATCATTTTGGGCAAAATAGCGTATTACATCGAAATTGTCTCGCCATTATTTTTAATGCCTTCTTTTTTTTTTTACAAAATGTATTCAATCTAAAACACATAATAAACGTTCAGTTATATTTAGTCAAACACTGGCAAAACATGCAAATGGATGAATTTCACTCTAATATCAGTTTTAGTTAACCGCCTCGGCCGGGATAACAATTAAACCATCTTGTATTTTTCTTTTGACTCACCTTATCCATTTTTCTCAACATTATTATTTTAATTGTCCGTAGTCCCAAAACTTCGACACCAGGAATTCCCAGAAAATCGTCCTAATTACGGATATAGCAAGGAAGGGTTTTAAATATCAGCTTCCATTCAGGTTCTTTGTCTGAGTCAGATTTTGGCTGTTTCCCTTCCATTCTCTTTGTTCTCGTATTACGGTAATCTCCCGCTAGTTTTTCGACACTTCTTTTAAGGAATTTCTTTTGTGTGTCTCTTTTATGGAAATCTTCAATAGCTTTGACTTTTGAATCTGATATTAGGTCTGACCTTACAACTATAAGCCCAGGGTTTGTAAATCCCTAGTTAATATCTTATTTTCCGGTTGTGTCAGAGGGCTTTTAACCTGTTACTCCTACCCCCTACTTTTTCGAACATTCTGTTAAAAATCGCGCAACATTTCAGCGCCCTGCTACTCATGCCAGGAATATAGTATATGCATATGATTAGTATGTGTGGATAGAAAACACTCAGACGTTTATAAAACTGGTTGAATCACGGCTGTGACTATAACAGAACGTGCGTTTCATCGAAAAGCGCAGGAAAATCTGATCACTGAAAATGGGAAAATATATCCATGCGCCACTAGAACCCATTGTTGAATGTGATCCACATTAAATGGGGCCGAGGTTGCAATACCTACAGCTTCCACACGATGTCAACAGTCTTGTCATTTGCCTACGATTTGTTTCTTGGTCAAACGGACACAAGGCAGCTCCTTTCTTCGGTCTCCGACCGGATATTTTGGTTGAGATTTACCCGGACATTATTTCCAGACGTACAGCTATAGAATATACATCGCCTGGTGATCAATTTGATCGCTTATTAACGTTTACTAATACCTAAAGTTGCATTACAAAAGTATTTCGAAGTGTTTTGTGAAAGTTTATCGTCAACTTTTTTAGTTTAAAAAATCATGTAGTAGCCTAAACCTATCGATGTTACATTGAGCTGGGTGAATGGAATATGAATGACAGTCATCCAATATGCTGTAATAGAAATAAGGCCGTGCTCATTAAAAAAATGATAATCCTCCCTCATCTTAAACGTCACCGACCGCCACTGGTCTATACCAGGGATAACAATTACTACAGCATTCTTTACTATAAAGTCTGGTTGCAGACGTGGGAGGAATTAACAGTGTGATTATGCAGTGTGTGTGTATATACGGTATATAATGTATGTATGCTGTAACAACTCTGATATACATTAGTCTCTAATTATTATTCACCATTTTCAAGACTTTTATATCAAACCATAGGCTACATCCCAAATGGCACCCTATTCCCTATATACTGTAGTGCACTACTTTTGACCAGAGCTCTATGTGCACTATATAGGGAATAGGGTTCCATTTGGGATGAAGGCATTTTCTCCTTGCCTTTTACTATGCCCTTTGTACTGGCCTTGTTTAACCCATCAGCTGTTCCAGGAAAGAGAACAGAATGTCTCTTTCCATTCTATTCCTAGTCACAGAATTCCAGAGGGGGAAAAACGCTCATTATTGTTCTGGCCTTTATGTAATGTATTCATCAACTGGGTCAAAGTTCAGTGTTTTCCTCTATATTAGAGTCATTAATAATGGATGGCTATAAGCCTATTTGCATGTGTGATTCCGGTCTCAAAGGGTTCTATCCCAAAATGTTCATCCTATTTCAGGGTTGTGTCCTGAATGGCACCCTATTCCCAATACAGTATAAACAGTGCATTAAAAAAAAAAGAATCCTCATCAATCTACACACATCGATCGGGTTCAAGTCCGGGCTCTGGCTGGGGCACTGAAGGACATTCAGAGACTTATTCCGAAGCCATTCCTGTGTTGTCTTGACTGTGTGCTTAAGGTCGTTGTCCTGTTGGTGTCACGCCCTGACCTTAGTTATCTTTGTTTTCTTTATTATTTCGGTTAGGTCCGGTTGTGACGAGGGTGGTTTCTTTAGTTTTTGTATTGTCTAGAGTTTTTTGTAAGTCAAATCAAATCAAATCACATTTTATTTGTCACATACACATGGTTAGCAGATGTTAATGCGAGTGTAGCGAAATGCTTGTGCTTCTAGTTCCGACAATGCAGTAATAACCAACAAGTAATCTAGCTAACAATTCCAAAACTACTACCTTATATACACAAGTGTAAGTGGATAAAGAATATGTACATGAAGATATATGAATGAGTGATGGTACAGAGCGGCATAGGAAAGATACAGTAGATGGTATTGAGTACAGTATATACATATGAGATGAGTATGTAAACAAAGTGGCATAGTTAAAGTGGCTAGTGATACATGTATTACATAAAGATGCAGGAGATGATATAGAGTACAGTATATACGTATACATATGAGATGAATAATGTAGGGTATGTAAACATTATAGTAGGTAACATTGTTTAAAGTGGCTAGTGATATATTTTACATCATTTCCCATCAATTCCCATTATTAAAGTGGCTGGAGTTGAGTCAGTGTGTTGGCAGCAGCAACTCAATGTTAGTGGTGGCTGTTTAACAGTCTGATGGCCTTGAGATAGAAGCTGTTTTTCAGTCTCTCGGTCCCAGCTTTGATGCACCTGTACTGACCTCGCCTTCTGGATGATAGCGGGGTGAACAGGCAGTGGCTCGGGTGGTTGTTGTCCTTGATGATCTTTATGGCCTTCCTGTGACATCGGGTGGTGTAGGTGTCCTGGAGGGCAGGTAGTTTGCCCCCGGTGATGCGTTGTGCAGACCTCACTACCCACTGGAGAGCCTTACGGTTGTGGGCGGAGCAGTTGCCGTACCAGGCGGTGATACAGCCCGACAGGATGCTCTCGATTGTGCACCTGTAGAGGTTTTTGAGTGCTTTTGACGACAAGCCAAATTTCTTCAGCCTCCTGAGGTTAAAGAGGCACTGCTGCGCCTTCTTCATGATGCTGTCTGTGTGGGTGGACCAATCCAGTTTGTCTGTGATGTGTACGCCGAGGAACTTAAACTTACTACCCTCTCCACTACTGTTCCATCGATGTGGATAGGGGGGTGTTCCCTCTGCTGTTTCCTGAAGTCCACAATCATCTCCTTAGTTTTGTTGATGTTGAGTGTGAGGTTATTTTCCTGACACCACACTCCGAGGGCCCTCACCTCCTCCCTGTAGACCATCTCGTCGTTGTTGGTAATCAAGCCTAGCACTGTTGTGTCGTCCACAAACTTGATGATTGAGTTGAAGGCGTGCGTGGCCACGCAGTCGTGGGTGAACAGGGAGTACAGGAGAGGGCTCAGAACGCACCCTTGTGGGGCCCCAGTGTTGAGGATCAGCGGGGTAGAGATGTTGTTGCCTACCCTCACCACCTGGGGGCGGCCCATCAGGAAGTCCAGTACCCAGTTGCACAGGGCGGGGTCGAGACCCAGGGTCTCGAGCTTGATGACGAGCTTGGAGGGCACTATGGTGTTAAATGCCGAGCTGTAGTCGATGAACAGCATTCTCACATAGGTATTCCTCTTGTCCAGATGGGTTAGGGCAGTGTGCAGTGTGGTTGAGATTGCATCGTCTGTGGACCTATTTGGGCGGTAGGCAAATTGGAGTGGGTCTAGGGTGTCAGGTAGGGTGGAGGTGATATGGTCCTTGACTAGTCTCTCAAAGCACTTCATGATGACGGAAGTGAGTGCTTAGCTCAGTTACCTTAGCTTTCTTGGGAACAGGAACCATGGTGGCCCTCTTGAAGCATGTAGGAACAACAGACTGGGATAGGGATTGATTGAATATGTCCGTAAACACACCAGCCAGCTGGTCTGCGCATGCTCTGAGGGCGCGGCTGGGGATGCCGTCTGGGCCTGCAGCCTTGCGAGGGTTAACACGTTTAAATGTTTTCCTCACGTCGGCTGCAGTGAAGGAGAGTACGCATGTTCTGGTTGCGGGCCGTGTCAGTGGCACTGTATTGTCCTCAACGCGGGCAAAAAAGTTATTTAGTCTGCCTGGGAGCAAGACATCCTGGTCCGTGACGGGGCTGGTTTTCTCTTTGTAATCCGTGATTGACTGTCTAGGTATTTATATGTCTATGGTTGCCTAGATTAGTTCTCAATCCGAGGCAGCTGTTTATCGTTGTCTCTGATTGGGGACCATATTTAGGTACCCATATTCCTTGAGTAGTTTGTGGGTTCTTATTCTATGTTTAGTTATTCTATGTTCCCCGCACTCGTCTTGAGGTGCGTGTCAACAGACCAGTACCACCAGTGCCGGCACCAAGCACAAGGCCTACAGTGCGCCTCGGCAGTCCAGCATGCCCTGTTCCTGCTCTTCGCACTCGCCCTGAGGTGCGTGTCCCCAGCCCGGTACCACCAGTGCCGGCACCACGCACCAGGCCTACAGTGCGCCTCGGCAGTCCAGAGCGTCCGGCGACAGTACCCAGTCCAGAGCGTCCGGCGACAGTACCCGGTCCAGAGCGTCCGGCGACAGTACCCGGTCCAGAGTGTCCGGGGACAGTACCCAGTCCAGAGCATCCGGCGACAGTACCCGGTCCAGAGTGTCTGGCGACAGTAACCAGTCCAGTCCAGAGCGTCCGGCGACAGTACCCAGTCCGGAGTATCCGGCGACAGTACCCAGTCCAGAGCTTCCGGCGACAGTTCACAGACCGGAACCTCCAACGACGGGCCAGAGTCCGGAACCTCCAACGATGGGCCACAGTCTGGAACCTCCAGCGACGATACCACAGTCCGGAGCCTCCATCAATGATCCCCAGTCCGGAGCCTCCAGCGACGATCCCCAGCCCGGGGCTTCCAGCGACGGTCCCCAGCCCGGGGTCTCCAGCGACAGTCCCCAGCCCGGGGTCTCCAGCGACGGTCCCCAGTCCAGATCCTCCGGCGATGATCCACGAGTCAGTGCTACAAGGGTGGAGGGATCAGTGTAAAGAAGGGGGGCAGCGTCCAGAACCAGAGCCGCCACCGAAGTTAGATGCCCTTCCAGACCCTCTCATATAGGTTTATGTTTGCGGCCGGGAGTCCGCACCTTTGGGGGGAGTACTGTCACGCCCTTAGTTATTTTTGTTTTCTTTATTATTTTGGTTAGTTCAGGGTGTGACGAGGGTGGTTTGTTTAGTTTTTGAATTGTCTAGGTTTTTGCATGTCTAGGGGTTTTTGTAAGTCTAGGTGTTTATATGTCTATGGTTGCCTAGATTGGTTCTCAATCAGAGGCAGCTGTTTATCGTTGTCTCTGATTGGGGACCATATTTAGGTAGCCATATTCCTTGGGTAGTTTGTGGGTTCTTATTCTATGTTTAGTTGCCTGTCTGCACTAGACATATTAGCTTCACAGTTCCTTTTTGTTGTTTTGTATAGTTTGTTGAGTGTTCTTTCTTTATTAAAGAAGTATGTACGCTTACCACGCTGCGCCTTGGTCTCCTCCATATGACAACCGTGACAGTTGGAAGGTGAACATTCACCCAAGTCTGAGGTCCTGAGCGCTCTGGAGCAGGTTTTCTTCAAGGATCTCTTTGTACTTTGCTCCATTCATCTTTGCCTCGGTCCTGACTAGTCTCCCAGTCCATGCCGCTGAAAAAATACGCACAGCATGATGTTGCCATCACCATGCTTCACCGTAGGGATGGTGCCATGTTTCCTCCAGAATTGACGTTTGGCATTCAGGCCAAAGAGTTCAATCTTGGTTTCATCAGACCAGAAAATGTTGTTTCTCATGGTCTGAGAGTCTTTAGGTGTCTTTTGGAAAACTCCAAGCGGGCTGTCATGTGCCTTTTACTGAGGAGTAGCTTCCGTCTGGTCACTCTACCATAAAGGCCTGTTTTCACTTCATCATTATGGGGTATTGTCTGTTGATTGCTGAGGATTCAAAAACATTTAATCCGTTTTGGAATAAGCTTGTATCGTAACAAAATGTGGAAAAAAGTCAAGGGGTCTGAATACTTTCCGAAGGCATTGTATTTTTTTTCCCCCAATTGAGACCAAGGTGTCTTTTCAAGGGAACCTTGCAGTGCAACCCTTAATTATAATGAGCCCTTTTGGATATAACCCACTAGGATAGAACCTTCTGAGATAGAACCATTTGCGACAGAAATCACACGAAAATAGGCTTCAATCCATTATTAATGCAGTGCACTATGTAGGGAATAGGGTGCCTTTTAGGAAGCAGACTAGGTCATTGCAAGAAATTTCCTCAGAAGATGTACAAAACACAAGCCAGTAGCCACATCAAGGGAGTTACACAATACACTAGCCCTGTAGCCCCAACTAATCTCTTGTGATCATCCTCTAATAACATCAAAATATATTTTATTTTCCTGTCATCATTGGCGTGCCCTGCATTGCCCCTCTGGAGAGCACAGTGATTGGATTGATCAAAAGGGTACTTTTAAAGTATTTATAAGGATCTCAAAGAATCATAAGTACATAATTGTGTGATGACACGTTTGTGGCGTGAGTGTGTGAGTGCTCTGCCCCAGTTTCACACTCATCTAAGGTGTTATGTTATGCATAATTACAGTGGCACTGTACTGTAGCAAGTAACTGTATAGCGAAATAACTAAAGCACAGACATTAACAATTAATTAAAATTAAGAATACAAAAGAGGAGGTCCAAGAAAACACAACCATGTAAATGAAAAGAGTACAAGTACAATACATAATACATCTGTGGTAGCTCTGAAGTGTGACCCCAAAAACCCACAAGATATGTTCAAGTCTATTGCACAATTGATTTTCCCGAGCTAGATTGCATGAGTTTAAAAGTCTAAATACACATTTGATTCATGTGCAGATATAGGTTTGAATCAGACATTGGTTTAAATACTATTTAGGGTATTTCAATTACATTCAAAACATTTCGAAATAAGTATTTGGATATTTTTTCTATGAAAATACAAGTACAATATTGGAATGTTTTTGGAAATACACTTGGAAAGTATTGGAATCTATTTGAAAATACAATACACCAACAAGTGTAATTTCAAATACTTATTTGAACCAAATATGCATTTGAACCAAGGTCTGGTTGGTCCTAGGGGTATTTGAAATAATGTATTTATCAGAAGTTATTTGAAAATACTTTTAAATACTTCAAATAGAATAAGCTGATTTGGCCAAACTATTTGAAAATACATCAAATATGTTTAATATAAAAAATAATGAAATACCTATGTATTTTCACCTAGGTCTGACTTGAGTCCAACGGCATGCATTGTTACAGGCCCATTGGACACAGCAACACAGAGAAAGACTAGCAAGGTCAGGCCTGGGCATATGGGGGCCCATGGGCCATATGCGGCCCGCAACCTGAATCAATACGGCCCGCAGAATCATGCTCAGATCACATAAGAATTTGCGATAGTAAAGTTTTGAAAAAGGTATTTGTTCTTCAAAACAAAAGCCCAATGAATACTCCCCTATGTGTAATGATTTAACTCCCACCACTAGTGGGACGTTCATTATGAAGACACATATAAATAATAACAGCATGAGGACAGACTAACTGACACGTACAGTTACACAGTTACACATAGTAGCTAGTTAGAAATTGTGCAAAAATTCAAAGATTTCAAAGCAGAGGAAAGTAGACAATGAATGTAGGGTGTTCCAACAAGAGTAGACATTGACATACTTCTTTATTGAGGTATCAGGGAAAGCTGTGTGTTTAGTGTGCAAAGAGAGCATCGCTGTTTACAACTTGTCCTGACGCTTCCAGATGAAACATGCAGAGAAATATAGGAATGTATCTTCTGAGCAGAGGGCAGGTGCATCAAAAGAGTTGCTTTCTCAGTTGCTAAAGGTGACTTTTCAGTTTCTCAGTTGACTTTTCACAAAACTACATTTAGCAAACAACGGATTTGCGAGAGCAAGCTATGTACTGTTCCACAAAATTGCTAAACATAACAAGCCATTCGCTGAGGGCAAATTCATTAAAGAATGTTTAATTGACTCTGCAGCAATTTATTTATTTATTTTATTTAACCTTTATTTAACCAGGTAGGCAAAGTTCTCATTTACAACTGCGACCTGGCCAACTGCGACCTGCAACACAAACAACACAGAGTTACACATGGGATAAACAAACGTACAGTCAATAACACAGTAGACAAGTCATTATACACTGTGTGCAAATGTAGTACGATTAGGGAGGTAAGGCGATAAATAGGCCATAGAGGCGAAATAATTGCAATTTAGCATTAACACTGGAGTGATTGATGTGCAAGTAGAGATACTGGGGTGCAAAAGAGCAAAAAGATCAATAACAATATGGGGATGAGGTAGTTGGGTGTGTTATTTACAGATTGGCTGTGTACAGGTACAGTGATCAGTGAGCTGCTCTGACAGCTGATGCTTAAAGTTAGAGAGGGAGATATAAGTCTCCAGCTTCAGTGATTTTTGCAATTCGTTCCAGTCATTGGTGGGCAGAGAACTGGAAGTAAAGACGGCCAAAGGAGGAGTTGGCTTTGGGGGTGACCAGTGAAATATACCTGCTGGAGCGCTTGCTACGGGTGGGTGCTGCTTTGGTGACCAGTGAGCTGAGATAAGGCGGGGCTTTACCTAGCAAAGACTTATGGATGACCTGGAGCCAGTGGGTTTGGCGACGAAAATGAAGTGAGGGCCAGCCAACGAGAGCATACAGGTCGCAGTGGTGGGTAGTATATGGGGCTTTTGGTGACAAAACGGATGGCACTGTGATAGACTACATCCAATTAACTGAATAGAGTGTTGGAGGCTTTTTTGTAAATGGCATCGCTGAAGTCAAGGATCGGTAGAATAGTCAGTTTTACGTGGGTATGTTTGGCAGCATGAGTGAAGGAGGCTTTGTTGCAAAATAGGAAGTTGATTCTAGATTTAATTTTGGATTAGAGATGCTTAATGTGAGTCTGAAAGGAGCGTTTACAGTAGTTGTCCACATATTCTAAGTCAGAACCGTCCACAGTAGTGATGCTAGAAGGGCGGGTGCATGCGGTCAGTGATCGGTTGAAGAGCATGCAGTAAAGTTTTGCTTGCATTTAAGAGCATTTGGAGACCACTGAAGGAGTGTTGCATGGCATTGAAGCTTGTCTGGAGGTTTGTTAACACAGTGTCCAAAGAAAGGCCAGAAGTATACAGAACGGTGTCGTCTGCAGCAAGAGCAACGTCATTGAATTGAAACCTATGGCACCCCCATAAAGACTGCCAAAGGTCTGGACAACAGGCCCTCCGATTTGACACACTGAACTCTATCTGAGAAGTAGTTGGTGAACCAGGCGAGGCAGTCATTTGAGAAAACAAGGCTGTTGAGTCTGCTGATAAGAATGCGGTGATTGACCGAGTCAAAAGCCTTGGCCAGGTTGATGAAGACGGCTGCACAGTACTGTCTATTATCGATGGCAGTTATGATATTGTTTAGGACCTTGAGCGTGGCTGAGGTGCACCAATGACCAGTTCAGAAACCAGATTGCATAGCGGGGAAGGTGAAGTGGGATTCGAAATGGCCTGTGATCTGTTTGTTAACTTGGCCTTCGAAGACTTTAGAAATGCAGGATAGGATAGATAGGTCTGTAACAGTTTGGGTCTAGAATGTCCCCCCCTTAAAGACGGGGATGACCGCGGCAGCTTTCCAACCTTTAGGGATCTCAGATGATACAAAAGAGAGGTTGAACAAGCCAGTAATAGGGGTTTCAACGATTGTTGCGGATAATGTTAGAAAAGAGAGGGTCCAGATTGTCTATCCCAGCTGATATGTAGGGGTCCAGATTTTGCAGCTCTTTCAGAACATCAGCTATCTGGATTTGGGTGAAGGAGAAATGGGGGAGGCTTGGACAAGTTGCTGTCGGGGGTGCAGAGCTGTTGACCGGGTTAGGGGTAGCCAGGTGGAAAGCATGGCCAGCCGTAGAAAAAAGCTTGTTGAAATGTTCAATTATCGTAGATTTTTAGGTGGTGACAGTATTTCCTAGCCTCAGTGCAGTGGGCAGCTGGGAGGAGGTGCTCTTATTCTCCATGGACTTTACAGTGTCCCAGAACGTTTTGGAGTTTGTGCTACAGGATGCAAATTTCTGTTTGAAAAAGCTAGCCTTTGCTTTCCTGACTGCCTGTGTATATTGGTTCCTAACTTCCCTGAAAAGTTGCATATCGCAGGGGATGTTCGATGCTAATGCAATACGTCACATGATGTTTTTGTGCTGGTCAAGGGCAGTCAGGTATGGATTTATTTTTAATAGGGCATGCTTATTTAAGATTGTGAGGAAAGCATTTTTAACCTCTTGCTCCTACCTGACACGCAGGCGTCCCATCTAGACATCTGGAAATGCAAATGCGCTACGCTAAATGCTAATAGTACTAGTTAAAACTCAAACGTTCATTAAAATACACATGCAGGGTATTGAATTAAAGCTACACTCGTTGTGAATCCAGGCAACAAGTCAGATTTTTAAAATGCTTTTCGGCGAAAGCATGAGAAGCTATTATCTGATAGCATGTAACACCCCAAAAGACCCGCAGGGGACGTAAACAAAATAATTAGCATAGTCGGCGCTACACAAACCGCACAAATAAAATATAAAACATTCATTACCTTTGACCATCTTCTTTGTTGGCACTCCTAGATGTCCCATAATCACTATTGGGTCTTTTTTTCGATTAAATCGGTCCATATATAGCCTAGATATCGATCTATGAAGACTGCGATAAAGGAAAAAAAATAGCGTCTTATAACATAACGTCATTTTTTAAAATAAAAAAAGTTGACGATAAACTTTCACAAAACACTTCGAAATACTTTTGTAATGCAACTTTAGGTATTAGTAAACGTTAATAAGCGATCAAATTGATCACGAGGCGATGTATATTCTATAGGGGTACGTCTGGAAATAATGTCCGGGTAAATCTCAACCAAAATATCCGGTCCGAGACCTGAAGAAATGGGCTGTCTCTTCTTCGTTTGACCAAGAAACAAAGCCTAGGCAAATGACAAGACTGTTGACATCGTGTGGAAGCTGTAGAAATTGCAATCTCGGCTCCAGTTAATTTGCTTTCCCATAGACAATCCATGCAAGTGGCGCATTGATATATTTTCCAATTTTCAGTGATCAGATTTTCCTGCGCTTTTCGATGAAACGAACATTCTGTTATAGTCACAGCCGTGATTTAACCAGTTTTATAAACGTCTGAGTGTTTTCTATCCACACATACTAATCATATGCATATACTATATTCCTGGCATGAGCAGCAGGGCGCTGAAATGTTGCGCGATTTTTAACAGAATGTTCGAAAAAGTAGGGGGTAGGAGTAACAGGTTAAAGAATAATACGTTTGTGAGTGCTTTTGGTGTCTGTGTGGGTGGACAAATTCAGTTTGTCCGTGATGTGTACGCCGAGGAACTTAAAACTTACTACCCTCAACTACTGTCACGTCGATGTGGATAGGGGGGTGCTCTCTCTGCTGTTTCCTGAAGTCCACAATCATCTCCTTTGTTTTGTTGACATTGAGTGTGAGGATATTTTCCTGACACAACACTCCGAGGGCCCTCACCTCCTCCCTGTAGGCCGTCTCGTCGTTGTTGGTAATCAAGCCTACCACTGTAGTGTCGTCCGCAAACTTGATGATTGAGTTGGAGGCCTGCATGGCCAAGCAGTCGTGGGTGAACAGGGAGTACGGGAGAGGGCTCAGAACGCACCCTTGTGGGGCCCCAGTGTTGAGGATCAGCGGGGTGGAGATGTTGTTACCTACCATCACCACCTGGGGGCAGCCCGTCAGGAAGTCCAGTACCCAGTTGCACAGGGCGGCGTTGAGACCAAGGGTCTCGAGCTTGATGACGAGTTTGGAGGATACTATGGTGTTAAATACTGAGCTGTAGTCGATGAACAGCATTCTCACATAGGTATTCCTTGTGTGCAGTGTGGTTGCGATTGCGTCGTCTGTGGACCTATTGGGGCGGTAAGCAAATTGGAGTGGGTCTCGGGTCTCAGGTAGGGTGGAGGTGATATGGTCCTTGACTAGTCTCTCAAAGCACTTCATAATGACGGAAGTGAGTTCTACGGGCGGTAGTCATTTAGCTCAGTTACTTTAGCTTTCTTGGGAACAGGAACAATGGTGGCCCTCTTGCAGCATGTGGGAACAGCAGACTGGGATAAGGATTGAGTGACGATAACAGACGTTTAGTCTCTGGAGGGTGTTGTGGTAGAATCAGAATTATTTAGGTAACGTTGATAAATAAGATGTTTTATCAATGTTCATAAGTATGCTTATGTGGGAAAGTTACTTGGGGCGCAGAGACGGGAGAGGTCAGGTTTGTCTTATCTGTGAATGTGTCTAACTATTCCTAAACCATTTGAAGGGGTGGTGTGATTAATGAGGAACCAGTTAGTTGGCTCCACAATGTCTGTGTGTCAGTCACTTCTCTCCATAAGCTTGTCCAGGAGGGGTTGTATTTTTGAAGGGAGTATCTAGAATTGACAATTGATATATGCCAGTGGATGAGGTAATGTTTTGGTACTAAGTGGTACCAAGAACGAGATAAGAACTTCTTTTAAGAGACCAAACTGAACAATAATTTATAGCTAATGCTATAAATTATTGGGATACTCCTTTTTCAAGTAAAAGGTTCTTTGTGTAATGTCCCTAAGATCTGTTATTTGTCATGTGAGTTGAGATGGGTGTGTCTTGGCTATAAATGATACTAAGAACTGTTTTGTAAGCACTCAGAGAATTAATTTATTAGACACTGAATTGATCTGAGAGTCACAGGGCTATGGTGAAGCTCATATACAGTGGGGCAAAAAAAAAAGTATTTAGTCAGCCACCAATTGTGCAAGTTCTCCCACTTAAAAAGATGAGAGAGGCCTGTAATTTTCATCATAGGTACACTTCAACTATGACAGACACAATTAGAAAAAAAATCCAGAAAATCACATTGTAGGATTTTTAATGAATTTATTTGCAAATGGGAGTATCTAGAATTGACAATTGATATATGCCAGTGGATGAGGTAATGTTTTGGGGCGGCAGCGTAGCCTAGTGGTTAGAGCGTTGGACTAGTAACCGGAAGGTTGTGAGTTCAAACCCCCGAGCTGACGAGGTACAAATCTGTCGTTCTGCCCCTGAACACTGTTCCCAGGCCGTCATTGAAAATAAGAATGTGTTCATAACTGACTTGCCTGGTTAAATAAAGGTCAAATTAAAAAATAAGTGGGAACGAGATAAGAACTTTGTTTAAGAGACCAAACTGAACAATAATTTATCATTTACAACGTGAGATGGCTCAGTTCAGGGAAGCTGCTTAAAAGGTCGGAGATTGCTGAGTTTTTGCAAATGAATGTTAAGTACTGTATGTGGATTTCCCTCAACTGCAAGATAAAGAAAGGTTGACTCATTTTGCCTTCACCGTGGCCAACATGGCCCTCAAGAGTGAACTGAATTCTAAACTACATGTGTGCATTTTTGCACATCAGATGTACAGCCTTGTCAAAGCCTTGAAGGGAAATTACTCCTAACCCATCAAGTAGAAGCCAACAATCTCACCCACATTCCGACACTACTCGTCTGTTCACTATCAGATAACCAGCGGGGGGAGTATACATCGCTACTGCGTGCTTTGAACAGTGAGTTTTCTTGTCGTTTTGAGGATTTCAAAGTGTTGGAAAATGACATGCTGTTGGTTTCCTCTCCTTTCACTTTCAATAACACTCCCACTGACCTGCAACTTGAGCCTATCAATATTGAGTCTGATGTAGTGACTGGAGAACTACTCAAAAAATGTCACTGATGAGGTTCTAAGCATCTCTCGATGAACAAAACTTTCGAAAGATTAGGAGTCATGCTCAGTAGGTGTTTTTAGTGATATATTGTGATAAGTTGCAGGCCAAATACTTGCCTAGAGAGTTTTCAGCTATACTTTCTGTGGCTGTTTATTTACCACCACAGACAGATGCTGGCACTAAAACCACACTCAGTCAGCTGTATAAGGAAATAAGCAAACAGGAAACCACTTACCCAGAGGTGGCGCTCCTAGTGGCCGGAAGCTTTAATGCATGAAAACTTAAATCAGTTCTACCTAATTTCTATCAACATGTTAAATGTGCAACCAGAGGGGAAAAACATTCTAGATCACCTGTACTCAACACACAGAGATGCGTACAAAGCTCTCCCTAACCCTCAATTTGGTAAATCCGACCACAACTCTATCCTCCTGATTCCTGCTTACAAGCAAAAATTCAAGCAGGAAGTACCAGTGACTCGGTCTATAAAAAAGTGGTCAGATGAAGCAGATGCTAAACTACCCAGCTGTTTTGCTATCACACACATTCTTACAATGGCATTGAGGAGTACACCATATCAGTCACTGGCTTTATCAATAAGTGCTTCGAGGACGTCGTCCCCACAGTGACTGTATGTACATACCCAAACCAGAAGCTATGGATTAAAGGCAACATTCGCACTGAACTAAAGGGTAGAGCTGCCGCTTTCAAGGTGCGGGACTCTAACCCGGAAGATTACAAGAAATCACGCTATGCCCTGCGACGAACCATCAAATAGGCAAAGCGTCAATACAGGGCTAAGATTGAATCATACTACACCGGCTCCGACGCTCGTCTTATGTGGCAGGGCTTGCAAACTATTGCAGACTACAAAGCTACCCAGTGACACGAGCCTACCAGACAAGCTAAATCACTTCTATGCTCGCTTCGAGGCAAGCAACACTGAGGCATGCATGAGAGCATCAGCTGTTCCGGACGACTGTGTGATCACGCTCTCCGTAGTCGACGTGAGTAAGACCTTTTAACAGGTCAAAATTCACATGGCTGCGACACAAGACGGATTACCAGGACGTGTGCTCCGGGCATGTGCTGACCAACTGGCAGGTGTCTTCACTGACATTTTCAACATGTTCCTGATTGAGTCTGTAATACCAACATGTTTCAAGCAGACCACCATAGTCCCTGTGCCCAAGAACAATAAGGCAACCTGCCTAAATGACTACAGACCCGTAGCACTCACATCCGTAGCCATGAAGTGCTTTGAAAGGCTGGTAATGGCTCACATCAGCACCATTATCCCAGAAACCCTAGACTCACTGCAATTTGCATACCGCCCAAACAGATCCACAGATGATGCAATCTCTATTGTACTCCACACTGCCCTTTCCCACCTGGACAAAAGGAACACCTATGTGAGAATGCTATTCATTGACTACAGCTCAGCGTTCAACACCATAGTACCCTCAAAGCTCATCACCAAGCTAAGGATCCTGGGACAAAACACCTCCCTCTGCAACTGGATCCTGGACTTCCTGATGGGCCACCGCCAGATGTTGAGGGTAGGTAGCAACACATCTGCCACGCTGATCTGCAACACTGGAGCCCCCCAGGGGTGCATGCTCAGTCCCCTCCTGTACTCCCTGTTCACCCACGACTGAATGGCCAGGCACGACTCCAACACCGTCATTAAGTTTGCAGACGACGAGACAGCCTAAAGGGAGGAGGTCAGAGACCTGGCCGTGTGGTGTCAGAATAACAACTCTATCCCTCAACGTAACCAAGACTAAGGAGATGATTGTGGACTACAGGAAAAGGAAGACCAAGCACGTCCCCATTCTCATCGACGGGGCTGTGGTGGAGCAGGTTGAGAGCTTCAAGTTCCTTGGTGTCCACATCAACAGGACACGACAAAGCCTTTTCCCCCTCTGAAAACTAAAAACATTTGGTTCTACAGCTGCAACATTGAGAGCTCCTGACTGGTTGCATCACTGCCTGGTACGGAAATTGGTCTGCCTCTGACCGCAAGGCACTACACAGGGTAGTGCGTACGGCCCAGTACATCACTGGGGCTAAGCTGCCTGCCATCCAGGACCTCTACACCAGGTGGCGTCAGAGGAAGGCCCTAAAAGTTGTCAAAGACCCCAGCCACCCCTGTCATAGACTGTTCTCTCTACTACCGCATGGCAAGCGGTACCGGAGTGCCAAGTCTAGAACAAAAAAGCTTCTCAACAGTTTTTACCCCCAAGCCATAAGACTCCTGAACTGTCCCCCACCCCTCTTTTTACGCTGCTGCTACTCTCTGTTTATCGTATATGCAAAGTCACTTTAACTATACATTCATCTACATACTACGTCAATTGGCTCGACCAACCAGTGCTCCCGCACATTGGTTAACCGGACTATCTGAATTGTGTCCCGCCACCCACCACCCGCCAACCCCTCTTTTACGCTACTGCTACTCTCTGTTCATCATATATGCATAGTCACTTTAACCATATCTACATGTACATACTACCTCAATCAGCCCGACTAACCGGTGTCTGTATGTAGCCTCGGTACTTTTATAGCCTCGCTACTGTATATAGCCTCGCTACTGTTATTTTTCACTTTTTATTACCTATTGTTTATCGAATACCTTTTATTGCATTATTGGTTATAGCCTGTAAGTAAACATTTCACTGTAAGGTCTACTACATATTGTATTCGGCGCACATGACAAATAAACTTTGATTTGATTTGTACTGTTTGGGTCAACCTATGTATGTGAACAGACATTTTCAATGATGAAATATAAAAATTCAAGGCACAGATCATCTCTTACTGACTCTCACCTCTCAGCAATCCTGCAGCATAGCGACATCAGAAACTATACTTGACTTCACTGCTCTAGTCAATGCCCATCAGAGACTTCACTCCTCACACTGATTGAGTAGTTTATATGTAACGTTGAGCCCTCTCTCTTTCTTGTGTTTTTGTGCATACCCGTTAACAAAAGTTCTGTCCGTGGTTGTAATGTGGTCTCCATGGGAAATAATTGCCTAGGCCTGAGCTAGAGACAATCTCAAACACTCACTGGTATGTGAAGATAATAAACCTGAGTCTGAGACTTGTGCCAGATCTCAGTTAAAACAAAGAACAATAATTATGGGGCTCCTCTTACACCCCAAAGAGAAAATATATACAGAACAGAAAAATGTCAGATTGCTCTGCAGAATTTGTGATTCATTATTAAAGTGTCTCAAGCATCCTGCATTCCTGAACAAAGCCTGCAAGCAGAATCGGATGTCAAAACATTTTTTTTCAAATCTGCTTTGCCTGCAGGTAGCCTACTGGTTAAGAGCATTGGGTCGGTAACCAAAAGACCCCTGGTTCGAATCCCTGAGTCTTCTCTGTGAATAATCTGTTGATGTGCACTTATTCCTAAATGCTCCTATAAATTGCTAAGGATAAAAGTGTCTGCTAAATGACTAAAATGTCCATTTAAAATGTTTTGGATGTGGGAGGAAGGAAAGAGGAAGGGTGAAATTCAAGAACTTTAAAAAAAAAAGTTTTCACACACAGTGGAATTCAAAGTTTTTCAGCAGGGACCCCATTTTTTTCGGCAGAGGTTCTGGTGACCCCACCCTTCCCAAATCTAATGACAACCTTAAAATCGATCGATTTACATTTTTACATCAACAAATAACATAGAACCTTCAATTTATTACTCTTTCATCTTTCATATGTTTCCATAGCCACCATCTCCGCCTGTGAGAGGGGATACACGTGACTCCTGGGAAGTGCAGCATCTACCTGGAGATCTATCGCACAATCACCCCGACGGAGAAGACGAGAGCCAAATCGGCATATTCAGAGAGAAAACGCACGGTGGAGACCTGGTCTGGACTTTCCACCGTAGTAGCACCAACGGAAACCCCTAAACACCTCCCCGCACCCTCTTGCGACCACCCCGTGAGAGCCCTCAGTTGCCAAGAAACAGTGGGGTCATGACAAGCTAACCAGGGTAGAACTAGCACCATGGGAAACGCAGGAGAGTCAATAAGGAAGAGACTAATTCTCTCCTTGTGACCTTCCTGCGTCATCATGCCCTGAGGAGCGGTGGCCTCCCTAATCAATTCTGACCCTAATGGTCGACTTTCTAAGGTGTGAACGGGGAAAGGCAGAGCCACGGGAACAATGAGGATCCCTAAACTATGGGCAAACGATCTATCTATGAAATTCCCAGCCACGCCTGAATCGGCGACAGCCTTATGCTGGGAATGCGGGGAAATCTCAGGAAAAGTGGCATACAAAAACATATCTTCAACAGAGGGCTCTGGGTGAGAATGGTGCCAACTCACCTGTGGTGACGCCAGAGCACCCTGCCTGCTGCCTCGATACCCAGAGGAACCAACCCGGCACTGACCGACAGTTTGACCTCTGCGGCCACAGATGGTGCACGAGCTGGAACCCCCTCCGGTCTCCCTGCGCACCTCCCCTCCCAGCTCCATGGGTATCGGAGAGGGGATGCGGGGGGATGGAACCACCAGACCCCGATCTGAACATCCGCGGGTAGCCAGCAGGTTATCCAACAGGATGAACAGGTCCATCAGGTATAAGTGGACGGTTGCCAGGTATATGTCTAGCTGCAACAAGAACCCCTGGCAGTTCGCAGCCGTCCCATCGTAAGGAGGGGTGCGTAATGGAGACCCCGGTTGTGCTGGTGGAGGCGCTGGTAGAACTCCCTGCTGTCCGTGCTCCCGGACGCGCTCCTCCACCCCTATACCTAGGGTACCTGCTCCTGCTAACTCCATAAATTTGGTCCGGAATTCTGTAAGGGGTGCGTACTGGCTGCAGAGAAGTCAGGTGCAGGAGAGCATAAACTGTGTTACAACGGCGCAGTTTAATAATAAAAATCACCATAAACAGAACAATCAATACAATAGGTATAATACCCTGCCCTGACCCTGCCTGCAGTTCTG
Organism: Oncorhynchus keta; assembly: GCF_023373465.1. Classification (NCBI taxonomy): domain Eukaryota; kingdom Metazoa; phylum Chordata; class Actinopteri; order Salmoniformes; family Salmonidae; genus Oncorhynchus; species Oncorhynchus keta. The sequence continues at coordinate 19,496,912 of NC_068429.1, forward strand.
TACCTTGTGACTCTGCCCTGGATTACTGACCTCTGCCTGCCCTGAGCCTGCCTGCCGTTCTGTACCTTGTGACTCTGCCCTGGATTACTGACCTCTGCCTGCCCTGAGCCTGCCTGCCGTTCTGTACCTTGTGACTCTGCTCTGGATTACTGACCTCTGCCTGCCCTGACCCTGCCTGCAGTTCTGTACCTTGTGACTCTGCCCTGGATTACTGACCTCTGCCTGCCCTGACCCTGCCTGCAGTTCTGTACCTTGTGACTCTGCCCTGGATTACTGACCTCTGCCTGCCCTGAGCCTGCCTGCGGTTCTGTACCTTGTGACTCTGCCCTGGATTACTGACCTCTGTCTGCCCTGAGCCTGCCTGCAGTTCTGTACCTTGTGACTCTGCCCTGGATTACTGACCTCTGCCTGCCCTTGACCTGTCATTTGCATGCCCCCTGTTTTTGTAAAACACTTTTGTTACTTCGAACTGTCTGCATCTGTGTCTTATCCTGAGGTCTGATAGCACTAATCGTGGAGAATGCCATCAATGTATTGAAACAGCTCATTTTTATTGAAGAAAGAAGGTTGAATGTTTCTATGTGATACCCACACTACCACTCTGACCCTCACTTGCCACAAAGTTAATGATTTTAAAGTATACTATGGATATATACTACAATAGTTGTGGAGAAAATCACCATATGCACTAATACCATACAGTAACAGTCAAGAGTTTGGACACACATACGCATTCCAATGTTTTTCTTTTTTTTACTATTTTCTACATGGTAGAATTATAGTGAAGACATCATAACTATGAAATAACACATATGGAATCATGTAGTAACCAAGAAAGTGTTAAAACGATCAAAATATATTTTATATTTGAGATTCTTCAAAGTATCCACCCTTTGGCTTCATGACAGCTTTGCACAATCTTGGCATTCTCTCAACCAGCTTCATGAGGTAGTCAACTGGAATGCCTTCGACTCTGTCAATCACAGCATTCTTATCGGCAGACTCAATAGCCTTGGTTTTTCTAATGACTGCCTCGCCTGGTTCACCAACTACTTTGCACACAGATTTCAGTGTGTCAAATTGAAGGGCATGTTGTCCGGACCTCTGGCAGTCTCTATGGGGGTACCACAGGGTTCAATTCTCGGGCCGACTCTTTTCTCTGTATATATCAATGATGTCGCTCTTGCTGCGGGCGATTCCCTGATCCACCTCTACGCAGACTACACCATCAAATTATATAAACATTTCATATTTTTTAAATGTTATGAAGATGATATGTTGATATGTTCACCAAAAGAGAGATCATTGTCCAGAGTGACGTCAAGGTTCTTCACAATTTTATTTGAGACGACTGTACAACCATCAAGATTCATTGTCAGATTCAACCGCTAATACCTTTGTTTTTTCGGACCTATAAATAGTATGTCTGTGTTGTCTGACTTTAAAAGTAAAACATTTGCTGCCATCCACTTCCTTTTGTCTGAAACATAGGTTTCCAGGGTAGCTGTGTGTTGTCTGCACAGCAGTGGAAGTTGACATTGTGTTTTCGAATTACATCACCAAGAGGTAAAGTATATAGTGAAAACAGTAGTAGTCCGAAGAGGAATCTTGAGGAACACAAATGTACCATTGGTTTGTCAGAGGACAAACCATCCACAGAAACAAACTGATATCTTTCCGACAGATAAGATCTAGAACTTGTCAGTGTAGACCAATTAGGGTTTCCAATCTCTCCAAAAGAATGAGGTGATCGATGGTGTTATCGAAAGCGGCACTAAGGCCTCGGAGCATGAGAACAAATGCAGAGCCTTGTTCTGATGCCTTTAAAAGGAAATGTACCACTTTCACGAGTGTGGTGTAAGTACTATTAACCTTAAGAGTCTATTGACGCACCTGTGCGTCATCTAAGGGACTGTATGTTATTTATAATGAGGGATGCCTGGAGAAAATCGGATCTCTCTGAAATTCAAAATTGGTTGGTCATCCCTTAATTAAAATGTATTTTTCTCTGACACTCCCTGAATACTTGAAAAAAACAAGTTACCCTTCCCTATACCAAAAATAATAATCAAAACATCAAGTGGATAGCAGAGAACATGCCTACCATTTACCTTCAGGACAGACTAAAGCGTTAGATATGAAGTTTTAGAAACTGTTCTTCATTTTGTAAGCCAGAAGGTAGCCACGGACAAGGGTGAAAATATATCCATTGTAATAAAAGCACTGCATGAATCTATTATCTTATTTGTCACTTTTTTCATTGTTGTTACAAAATAGATTTGTGTTGACTGTGATTAGGACATGGGAATATAAGACTATCTGCTAGGCTAAATTAACAAACTTGGCATACATAGATCACCACATGATCCTCAAACCAAAGACTGGCCAAACTTTCGGAAAGTGAATTGAAAGGCACTGTTGACTGACTGTCACACCCTGACCATAGTTCACTTTGTATGTTCTATGTTTTGTTTGGTCAGGGTGTGATCTGAGTGTGCATTCTATGTTGGATGTCTTGTTTGTCTGTTTTTGTGTTTGGGCCTGATATGGTTCTCAATCAGAGGCAGGTGGTAGTCATTGTCTCTGATTGGGAGCCATATTTAGGTAGCCTGTTTGGTGTTGGGATTTGTGGGTGATTGTTCCTGTCTTTGTGTTTGTTACACCAGATAGGGCTGTTTTCGGTTTTTCACATTTCTTGTTTTGTTCATTTATCATCTTCATTAAAGATGTATCACAATAACCCCACTGCGTTTTGGTCCGCCTCTCCTTCAACAGAAGAAAACCTTGACAGAATCACAGGACTAAGTGGCGTGGTAACGGGCAACAGCAAAAGCAGCAGCAGGAGAAGCAACAGAGGCAGCAGCAGCAGGAGAAGCAGCAGCAGCAGTGGGAGAGGCTGCACTATTTGGAGAAATGGACATGGGAGGAGATCCTAGACGGGAAAGGACCCTGGGCAGAGCCAGGGGAATATTTCCGCCCCAAAGCCGAGCTGTAGGTAGCAGAAGCAGAGAGGCGGCATTATGAGGAGCTAGCACGGCAGAGCGGATGGAAGCCCGAGAGTCAGCCCCAAAAATGTATTGGGGGGCACACAGGAAGTGTGGCGAAGCCAGGTAGGAGACCTGAGCCAACTTCCTGTGCTTACCGGGGGGGCGAGAGAGACCGGGCAGGTACCGTGTTATGCTGTGGAGCGCACAGTGTCCCCAGTGCGGGAGCATAGCCCGCAGCTCAGCGTATCGGCCGGGCTAGAGTGGGCATCGAGCCAAGTGCGATGAAGCCGGCTCTACATATCTGGTCTCCAGTGCGTCTCCTTGGGCCGGCTTACATGGCACCAGCCTTGCGCATGGTGTCCCCGGTTCGCCTGCATAGCCCAGTGCGGGCTATTCCACCTCACCGCACTGGCAGGGCGACCGGGAGCATTCAACCAGGTAAGGTTGGGCAGGCTCGGTGCTCAAGAGCTCCAGTGCGCCTGCACAGTCCGGTCTATCCGGTGCCACCTACACGCACCAGCCCTCCGGTGGCAGCCCCTCGCACCAGGCATCCTGTGCGTGTCCAGAGTCCAGTACTCCCTGTTCTCCTCCCTGCACTCGCCCTGAGGTGCGTGTCCTTGGCCCAGTGCCGGCACGACGCATCAGGCCTATAGTGCGTCCCGCCTGTCCAGTGCTGCTAGAGCCTTCCTCCTCTCCAGCGCAGCCAGAGTCTCCCGCCTGTCCGGCGCTGCCAGAGCCCCTCAGTCCAGAGGCGCCAGAGCCCCTCAGTCCGGAGGCGCCAGAGCCCCTCAGTCCAGAGGCGCCAGAGCTCCTCAGTCCAGCGCTGTCAGAGCCATTTCATCTCCAGCGTTGCCGGAGCTGCCCGTCTGCCCAGCGCCGCCTGAGCTACCCGTCTGCCCAGCACCATCAGAGTCTCCCGTCTGTCCTGAGCCGCCAGTGCCGCCAGTCTGCAAGGAGCCGCCAGTGCCGCCAGTCTGCAAGGAGCCGCCAGTGCCGCCAGTCTGCAAGGAGCCGCCAGTGCCGCCAGTCTGCAAGGAGCCGCCAGTGCCGACAGTCTGCCAGGAGCCGCCAGTGCCGTCAGTCTGCCAGGATCCACCAGTGCCGCCAGTGTGGGCGAAATTATATACATGATTATAGTAACACAAGAGAAAGATACACTTATGGGTTCATTTCCTGTTCTGGTAAAATGCATTGTTTATTGTATGGTGCAGGAAGCAGATAAAGGCCATGGGAGTATGGGGCAGCTGGGAACACTAAGACCAGTATGTCCAGCCTTGACCAGCTGGACATACAAAGATCAAAGAGGTTGTCTAAGGAGGGGGTCAGCCAAATGACCAACTGATGGATTACGGACATAAATTGCATCACAGGGGAGACACATAAGTCTGTTTGATCTTAGACAACCATATGATAAATGAGCACCAGGACAGCAGCTGGACACCCTAAAGCTAAAGGAGATGAAAGACACATACAAAAGGGACACAGAGTTAATTACAGGGTCTAAACACAGGCCACAGGAAAAAGGGACGTATGTTATCTTTGGGTCAAAGCAAGGGTCTCGTCATCATTATGATCTGACGGACAGCAGATGTGGGCGTTATTGGGCTGAACAAGCAGGATGCACAGATTGGGATGTAACTTAATTTGCATATGGGAGGGACTTATGTGGTGTGTGTGTATAACTCAGAGCGAGTGCTCTGAAAAAGTGTGGGTCCCGCGGGGCTCTCCGGCTTGTTATACTCTTGTATTAAAAGTCTATAATTGAATTCAAAGTTCTTCATTGTGTCATATTTGAACCGATTTTCCACTACACCAGTCAGCCAGGATACGCCAGTCAGTCAGGATCTGCCAGAGTCGTCAGTCTGTCCCGAGCTGCCCCTCTGTCCAGTGGGTTCATTTAGAAAGTTTGCCGTGGTTAGGAGGCCACGGAAGCGGACAATGGGGCGGACTAAGACTATGGTGAAGTGGGGGCAACGACCAGCACCAGAGCCTCCACCGCGGACAGATGCCCACCCAGACCCTCCCCAATAGGTTCAGGTTTTGTGGCCGGAGTCACACCCTGACCATAGTTTGCTTTGTATGTTCTATGTTTTGTTTGGTCATGGTGTGATCTGAGTGGGCATTCTATGTTGTGTGTCTAGTTTGTCTGTTTCTGTGTTTGGCCTGATATGGTTAATATAATAATAATAATATATGCCATTTAGCAGACGCTTTTATCCAAAGCGACTTACAGTCATGTGTGCATACATTCTACGTATGGGCGGTCCCGGGAATCGAACCCACTAACCTGGCGTTACAAGCGCCATGCTCTACCAACTGAGCTACAGAAGGACCACTGGTTCTCAAACAGAGGCAGGTGGTAGTCATTGTCTCTGATTGGGAGCCACATTTAGGTAGCCTGTTTGGTGTTGGGTTTTGTGGGTGATTGTTCCTGTCTTTGTGTTTGTTACACCAGATAGGGCTGTTTTTCACATTTCTTGTTTTGTATATTGTTCATTTACCATCTTCATTAAAGATCTATCACAATAACCACGCCACGTTTTGGTCCGCCTCTCCTTCAACAGAAAACCTTAACACTGACTTTGTAGCCTAATAAGGCATTTTTCTTTTCATTATTATTTAATTCATTATTATTTAATTGCAGGTTAAAAATAAAAAATAGAAAATATTTTATACAGCCTAAATGCTACATTCAGAGGCATGATATTGAAATGCTGAGCACTCCTGCCAGCCTGTAGTGTCTCACAGATGCTTCACAATTGACGGGTCCTTCTGTAGCACAGTTAGTAGAGCATGGCGCTTGTAAAGCCAGGGTAGTGGGTTCAATTCCCGGGACCACCCATACGTAGAATGTATGCACACATGACTGTAAGTCGCTTTGGATAAAAGCGTCTGCTAAATGGCATATATTATATTATTATTCACTATAGCTTTGACATAATGATATAGCCTAAATAATACATTTCCGTTCCTTGTTAGGCAACCCGTCTTGCTCCTGACTGATTTAGAGTATATTGTTTAATAGCCTGTTGAAATGTCCAATGTCAGTTGATAGTGACAGAATCATTGCTTCCCAAGTAAAAAGTAAATGTTTTGTCTCTGAGTCCTCGGCTATAGAAGGTTGGCGGGGGGAGGGGTGGTCGTCATCTGCTTGCATGCGCCTCCCCTACATCAAGGTGTCTAGACTATAGTAGCCTACAACACCACAATGCAATGAATAATTGCAGTATTGTTTTCAAATACAACATTCTACTCTAGGCTGTGACAATGTCATAATAACAGCGCAAAAGCCCTGTGATAAAGACTGTTTCATTCCATTTGGATCAAATGTGGATCGACTCTAGACAGTTGATACGGTCTAGAAAGGCACAGTAGCAGGCCAGTCTGGCTGTATTTTTACTTCTGATACTGAATGCGCTGTATGTTTCAGATCATTGTCGTCCTATAATAATGTGGCCACATATGCTCCCTCTCTGCAGGCCCAGTTATTCAGGAAAGCTTAACACATGCTCTGCTTCCTCTCCAATCCGAGCACTATTCCTCCTACGCCTAAAACCTAACGCTGCTTTGCTTTATGACCTTTTCATATGTGGCATTAACACAACCAGTCACAATATTTTCATCTGATTAGGCTACTTCAAAATTGTCCTGTGGGCATGCGCACGTTCATCCAAAATACAATTCCTGCATCCTCAAAATGGCTTGAGATTAACCAGGTTTCCATCCAACCTTTTTATTCAGTAAAGTATCCTACACGTAGGACAAAAAAATACACATGATGAGAAAGTATGCAGTTTATTAGGCTCCAGATGAAATAAATGATGATGAATTTCACTGGGTGGTGAAAGTGCACAGTGAATAGTTTGATGTTCCTTTCAATAAATATGGAGGGTCTTATTCTGGTGACATGATGATCAACGCTTGGCTGCCATTTGACAAATAAAAATAATCTAGAAATTGTGTCCATAATAATCTCATCATGTAGTAGGCTATACCTGCACTGTATCTGCAAATGGTTTGCTAGAGAGCACATGCCAATACCAGAGTGGGCACATTTGCTATACCTATTTTTTGTGACAAAAAGTAGGCCTAGAGTTGAAAGTGCCATGGAAACCCATTTAACTTGTATTTTTTATTCGGTACATGGGAATTGGACCTCAAAAGTCATTTTTATGTACACTATGTATTGATGCACAGACTTCTATCTGCAACAAGTCATTTTGATGGAAACACAATTTAGCCAGTAGGCTAATTGCAGCTTTTGGCCAATAAAAAATTAAAAGGCAATAAATGAAATTGTAGCAAGCAAAATTGTCCAGGAGAGACTGTCTATCATAGTCTACAGCCCAAATTCATCCTTCAGCACCATTATTTCGTGCCTTGTGAGCACGTGAGCCTGTTGCTTAGGAGAGAGAGTGATTGTTTTTTTGTTTTGTTTTTTTGTTTAACCAGGTAGGCTAGTTGAGAACAAGTTCTCATTTACAACTGCGACCTGGCCAAGATAAGCAAAGCAGTGCGACAAAAACAACAACACAGAATTACACATAAACAAATACACAGTCAATAACACAACAGAAAAATCTATGTACAGTGTGTGCAAATGTAGAAGACTAGGGAAGTAAGGCAATAAATAGGCCATAGTGGTGAAATATTTACAATTTAGCAATTAAACACAGGAGTGATAGATGTGCAGAAGATTAATGTGCAAGTAGAGATTTTAATTGACACTGCAGCAATTTATTTATTTATTTTACTTAACCTTTATTTAACCAGGTAGACCAGTTGAGAACAAGTTCTCATTTACAACTGCGACCTGGCCAACTGCGACCTGCGACACAAACAACACAGAGTTACACATGGGATAAACAAACGTACAGTCAATAACACAATAGACAAGTCAATATACACTGTGTGCAAATGTAGTAAGATTAGGGAGGTAAGGCAATAAATAGGCCATAGAGGCGAAATAATTACAATTTAGCATTACCACTGGAGTGATAGATGTGCAGATGATGATGTGCAAGTAGAGATACTGGGGTGCAAAAGAGCAAATATATCAATAACAATATGGGGATGAGGTAGTTGGGTGTGCTATTTACAGATGGGCTGTGTACAGGTACAGTGATCGGTAAGCTGCTCTGACAGCTGATGCTTAAAGTTAGAGAAGGAGATACAAGTCTCCAGCTTCAGTGATTTTTGCAATTCGTTCCAGTCATTGGCAGCAGAGAACTATAAGGAAAGGTGGCCAAAGGAGGTGTTGGCTTTGGGGATGACCAGTGAAATATACCTTCTGGAGCGCGTGCTACGGGTGGGTGTTGTTATCATGACCAGTGAGCTGAGATAAGGCGGAGAGCTTTACCTAGCAAAGACTTATAGATGACCTGGAGCCAGTGGGTCTGACAAACAAATGTGTAGCGAGGGCCAGCCAATGAGAGCATACAGGTCACAGAGGTGGATATTATAAGGGGCTTTGTTGACAAAACGGATGGCACTGTGATAGACTACATCCAGTTTGCTGAGTGGAGTGTTGGAGGCTATTTTGTAAATGACATCGCCAAAGTCAAGGATCGGTAGGATAGTCAGTTTTACGAGGGTATGTTTGGCAGAATGAGTGAAGGATGCATTGTTGCGAAATCGGAAGCCGATTCTAGATTTCATTTTGGATTGGAGATGCTTGATGTGAGTCTGGAAGGAGAGCTTACAGTCTAACCAGACACCTAGGTATTTGTAGTTGTCCACACATTCTAAGTCAGAACCGTTCAGAGTAGTGATGCTAGTCGGGCGGGTGGGTGCGGGCAGCAATCGGTTGAAGAGCATGCATTTAGTTTAACTAGCATTTAAAGGAAGTTGTAGGCCACGGAAGGAAGAAGATGGAATTGTGAAGATGGAAGCCTTTTTCATTGAAGTAAAACAAAAGTTGAGGGGAAAAAGTATGCCTATAGTGAAAAGCCTACAAGGGGAATTTATGTTTTAATATTGTAGTGGGAGATGAGAAGAACGCTGCACGGCCAAATGCAGGCTACTGTGCAATTCCCTATTCAGGTAGGATGCAATTATGGAACTGACATTTATGTATAATCATTTGTTTAATCATTATTATTATTATTGTATATCATTGTTATTATTGTAAACCTATTTATTAATTGAACCCAGCTTTTTAAATATGCAACACCTGTTTTTTTAAAATTCTGTTGAGACATTTTCATTGGCTAAATTAAAATGATCTGTCTTTTTAAATATGTGCTCCATATTTAGTTTAAGATGGTGTATAAGTAGGTCTGTTGTAAAATAAATAACATTGGCTAGTTTCTGTAATTTGTTGGGTAGGGGGGGCACTTGCCTTTGTTGGTAATTGCTGCAATATAGCCTGTGCAGAACGATTGTGAAGGTTTAAACCACATTCATTCAGTTGTGCCATTTTATTTGGCCAAATTAGGTTCCAACTGTAGTGGTGTGTTTTCCACAATATAATAGCCTGCTCCTATATTTCTTATGAGCAATGGCTTGACTTACTTTTGATATTACCTTAATAAAGTTTAGAAACTCTTGTGAAGGTTTGGTGTGGTGTGGTTTTTATTATGCTTTCGCTACTGCAAGCCTATGATATGAACCAGCACTCCAACTGACTCCAACAGTTGAGCTTGAGGTGAGGAAGAATGTTTCAGGCGTGCCAGAGTTACTCCTATAATCTAACAATATAATGCTTATCTTTATAAAAACATATTCTGATTGAAAATGAACGGATGACCTCCTTCTGTAAGTCTATATCTGTATAGCAGATGCATTACCCATCTGACATAAAGAAGTGTCATAGCATTTTTAAATATGAATATTATACAGTGGACACCTAAGCCTAAAAGCCTATACATGCAATTCCCTGATGCATGTGAGGTGAACGATTATTGTTTTATGAAAGTACCCTAAAAATCTCTGAAATAATTGACTATAAAGTTTTGCATATGCTACACAAGGAATAGTGTTTTGTCATTTGTTATAGGCTGTTTTTAAGGACACGTAAATTTGGCTTATTTGGCCAACTTCCCTCATTTATTGATGGCACTGGCTGCTCAAGTCAGATCTGAATGCATATGGATGTCTGGTAAATGTATTCCCAGGCGCCAAACATTCCCTAAAGGAAACCACAGAAATGCTCCTATTGTTGATATGCAGATTTTAGAATATTAGCATGAAAATCTGTCAGCAATTGGATGGAAACCTATAGCTATAGACACCCTAAAGACTGTGGCAAGTGCGCTAGTCCAGTGTCACTTTGATTATGCCTGCCCATCATGGTTCACCATCAGCCCCAGAAAAGGGCTATAAGTTCGATAGAAGCTTATTTATAGCCCATCATTCATTAGCTAAATATAAGGCTAATTATTGAATTTATTACATGAAATGATTACCTGAAAGAGCTTGGCTAGGTCTCTCTCTCTCATATATATATATATATATATATATATATATATATAGTGCCTTGCAAAAGTATTGATCCCCTTGGCATTTTTCCTATTTTGTTGCATTACATCCTTTAATTTAAGTTCATTTTTATTTTGGATTTAATTTAATAGACATACACATAATAGTCCAAATTGTTGAAGTGGAAAAAATAATAATATTTCAAACGGAAAAGTGGTGTGCATATGTATTCACCCCGTTTGCTATGAAGCCACTAAATAAGATCTGGTGCAACCAATTACCTTCAGAAGTCACATAATTAGTTAAATGAAGCCCACCTGTGTGCAGTCTAAGTGTCACATGATCTGTCACATGATCTCAGTATATATACACCTGTTCTGAAAGGCCCCAGAGTCTGCAACACCACTAAGCAAGGGGCACCACCAAGCAAGGGGCACCATGAAGACCAAAGAGCTCTCCAAACAGGTCAGGGACAGAGTTGTGAAGTACAGATCAGGGTTGGGTTATACAAAAATATCAGAAACTTTGAACATCCCACAGAGCACCATTAAATCCATTATTGAAAAATGTAAAGAATATGGCACCACAACAAACCTGACAAGAGAGGGCCGCCCACCAAAACTCACAGACCAGGAAAGGAGGGCATTAATCAGAGAGGCAACAAAGAGACCAAAGATAACCCTGAAGGAGCTGCAGAGCTCCACAGCGGAGATTGGAGTGTCTGTCCATAAGACCACTTTAAGCCATACACTCCACAAAGCTGGGCTTTACAGAAGAGTGGCCAGAAAAAAGCAATTGCTTAAAGAAAAAAATAAGCAAACATGTTTGGTGTTCGCCAAAAGGCATGTGTGAGACTCCCTAAACATATGGAAGAAGGGGTACTCTGGTCAGATGAGACTAAAATGTAGCTTTTCGGCCATCAAGGAAAACACTATGTCCTGCGCAAACCCAACACCTCTCATCACCCCGAGAACAACATCCTCACAGTGAAAAATGGTGGTGGCAGCATCATGCTGTGGGGATGTTTTTTATCGGCAGGGACTGGGAAACTGGTCAGAATTGAAAGAATGACGGATGACGCTAAATACAGGGCAATTCTTGAGGGAAACTTGTTTCATTCTTCCAGAGATTTGAGACTGGAACAGAGGTTCACCTTCCAGCAGGACAATGACCCTAAGCATTAGGAAAGGAATCAGACCACTTTACCTTTTCCTTATATTAAAATGGATTAATGTTTTTCCCTCATAAATCAATACCCCATAATGACAAAGCAAAAAATGTTGTTGTCGAAATTTTAGCAAATTCATAAAAATATAAAAACTAAAATATCACATTTACATTAGTATTCAGACCCTTTACTCTGTACTTTGTTGTAGCACCTTTGGCAGCAATTACAGCCTCAAGTCTTCTTGGATATGATGTTACAAGCTTGGGCACACCTGTATTTTCTCCCATTTCTCTATACAGATCCTCTCAAGCTTTCAGGTTGGATTGGGAGCGTTGCTGCACAGCTATTATCAGGTCTCTCCAGAGATGTTCGAACGGGTTCAAGTCTGGGCTCTGGCTGGGCCACACAAGGACATTCAGAGACTTGTCTTGAAGCCACTCCTGCGCTGTCTTGGCTGTGTGCTTAGGGTTGTTGTCCTGTTGGAAGATGAACCTAGACACAATCCTGTCTCAGAGCTCTACGGACAATTTCTTTGACCTCATGGCTTGGTTTTTGTTCTGACATCCACTGTCAATTGTGGGACCTTACATAGACTGATGTGTGCCGTTCCAAATCATGTCCAATCAACTGAATTTACCACAGGTGGACTCCAATCAAGTTATAGAAGCATCTCAAGGATGATCAATGGAAACAGGATGCACCTTAACACAATTTCAAGTCTAATGGCAAAGGGTCTGAATACTTATTGTGTGTAGATTGCTGATGATTTTTTATATATTTAATAAGGTCTTTCTGCTTTACATTTTTTAACAAATTAGCAAAAACTTCTAAAAGCCTGTTTTCACTGTGTTTTTATGGGGTATTGTGTGTAGATTGCTGATGATTTTTATATATTTAATCCATTTAGAATAAGGCTGAAACATAACAAAATGTGGAAAAAGTCAAGGGTCTGAATACTTTCCGAAGGCACTATATATAAAAAGTATGTGGACACCCCGTCAAATGAGTGGATTCAAGCAGCTGCACACAAGCCTAAGATCACCACGCGCAATGCCAGGCGTCGGCTGGAGTGGACTCTAGAGCAGTGGAAACATGTTCTCTGGAGTGATGAATCACGCTTCACCATCTGTCAGTCCGATGGATGAATTTTGGTTTTACCTGCCCAAATGCATAATTCCAACTGCAATGTTTGGTGGAATATAAATAATTTGGGCTAGGCCCCATAGTTCTCGTGAAGGGAAATCTTAACTTTACAGAATACAATGACATTCTGGATGACTCTGAGCTTTCAACTTGGGAAGGCCCAACAATTTGGGAAGGCCCTTTCCTGTTTCAGCATGACAATGCCCCCTTGCACAAAGCTAGGTCCATACAGAAATGCTTTGTTGAGATTGGTGTGGAAGAACTTGACTGGCGTGCACTGAGCCCTGACCTCAACTCCATCGAACACCCTTGGGATGAATTGGAATGCCGACTGCGAGCACAACATCAGTGCCCGACTTCACTAATGCTCTTGTGGCTTAATGGAAGAAAGTCCCCGTAGCAATGTTCCAACATCTAGTGGAAAGCCTATATGCACTGCATTCAGAAAGTATTGACACCCCTTGACTTGGTCCACATTTTCTTGTGTTACAGCTTCAATTTATAATGGAGTAAATTTATATTTTAGGTCACTGGCCTACACACAATACCCCATAATGTCAAAGTGGATTTTTTTTTTTTTTTAACAAATTAATTAAAAATGAAAAGCTGAAATGTCATGAGTCAATAAGTATTCAGCCACTTTGTTATGGCATGATTGAATAAATTCAGGAGTAAACTTGTGCTTAACAAGTCAGACAATAAGTTGTGTGGACTCACTCTGTGTGCAATAATTGTATTTTACATGATTTTTGAATGACTACCTCTATTATCTGTAAGGTCCCTCATTCAAGCAGTGAATGTCCAACATAAATTGAACCACAAAGACCAGCAAGGTTTTCCAATGCCTCACAACCAAGGGCATCTATTGGTAGATGGGTAAAAAAAACAGACATTGAATATCCCTTTGAGCATGGTGAAGTTATGAATTACACTTTGAATGGTGTATCAATACAGGCATCCTTCCTAACTTCCTCTCCTAACCGGAGAGTAAGGAAATTGCTCAGGAATTTCACCATGAGGCCAATGGTGACTTTAAAACAGTTATAGGAGTTTAATGGCTGTGATAGGAGAAAACTGAGGATGGATCAACAACATTGTAGTTAGTCCACAATACAAACCTAATTTACAGAGTGAAAAGAAGGAAGCCTGTACAGAATACAAATATTCTAAAACATGCAACCTGTTTGGAATAAGGTGCTAGAATAATACTTCAAAAATGTGTCAAAGCAATTCACTTTTTGTTCTGAACACAAAATGTTTTGTTTGGGGCAAATCCAATACAACACATTACTGAGTACCACTCTTCAAAATGTTCAAGCATAGTGGTGGCTGCATCATGTTAAAGGTATGCTTGTAATTGTTAAGGAATGGAGAGTTTCTCAGGATAGAAAATAAATGGAATTTAAGCAGTATTTACAGTACTTAAGCACAGGCAAAATCCTAGAGGAAAACCTGATTCAGTCTGCTTTCTACCAGACACTGGGAGATTAATTCACCTTTCAGTGACACAATGTCAAATCTACACTGGAGTTGCTTATTTTTTTATTTTTTTATTTATCTGTTATTTTACCAGGTAAGTTGACTGAGAACATGTTCTCATTTGCAGCAAGTACCTGGGGAATAGTTACAGGGGAGAGGAGGGGGATTAATGAGTCAATTGTAAACTGGGGATTATTATTATTATTATTATTAGGTGACTGTGATGGTTTGAGGGCCAGATTGGGAATTTAGCCAGGACACCGGGGTTAACACCCCTACGATAAGTGCCATGGGATCTTTAATGACCTCAGAGAGTCAGGACACCCGTTTAACGTCCCATCCGAAAGACGGCACAAAGGGCAGTGTCCCCAATCACTGCCCTGGGGGATTGGGATATTTTTTAGACCAGAGGAAAGAGTGCCCCCTACTGGCCCTCCAACACCACTTCCAGCAGCATCTGGTCTCCCATCCAGGAACTGACCACTGCTTCAGATGCAAGCCAGCAGTGGTATGCAGGGTGGTATGCTACTGCATACCATTACCAAGAAGACACAATGTTCCTGAGAGGCTGAGTTGCAGTTTTGACTTAAATCTACTTGAAAAGCTATAGCAAGACCTGAAAATAGTTGTCTAGCAATGATCAACAACCAATTTGACTGAGATTGAATAATCTTTTCAAGAATAGTGGGCAAATGTTTCACAATCAAGGTGTGGAAAGCTCTCAGACACTTACCCAGAAAGACTCACAGCTGTAATAGCTGCCAAAGGTGCTTCTACAAAGTACTGACACAGGGGTGTGAATACTTATGTAAATGAGGTATTTCTGTATTTCATTTTCAATACACAGGCAAACATTTCTAAAAACATGTTTTCACTTTCTCATTATAGCATATTGTGTGTAGATGGGTGATTAACATTTTTTTTTAAATTAATTTTGAATTCAGGCTGTAACACAACAACATGTGGAATAATCTAAGGGTATGAATACTTTCTGAAGGCACTGTACTGTATATGGACGAGATGGATCCTATTACTGTATGTCTGGTGAAAACCAAACACTGCATTCCACAGTAAGAACCTCATACAAAAAGTCAAGCATGGTGGTGGTAGTGTGATGGTTTGGGGATGCTTTGCTGCCTCGGGACCTGGACGACTTGCTAATAGAAGGAACCATGAATTATGCTCTGTATATGATAATTATACAGGAGAATGTCAAGCCATCCTTCTGTGAGCTGAAGCTGAAGCGCATCTGGGTCATACAGCAAGACAAAACATACAAAACATGAAAATGGTTCAAAAGCAAGACATTTGAAGTTTTGGAATGACCTAGTCCAAATCCAGACCTAATCCCAATTGAGAAATTGTGGCAGGACTTGAAACAAGCAGTTCCATGCTTGAAAAGCCACAAATGTCACTGAGTTAAAGTGGTTCTGCATGCAAGAGTGGTCCAACATTCCTCCATAGCAATGTGAGAGACTGATCAACAACTACAGGAAGCATTTGGTTGCAGTCATTCCCGCTAAAGGTGGCACAAATCATTTTTGAGTGTAATGGAGCAATTACTTTTTCAAATTGGGTATTGCGTAATTTTGTTAATTCAAAATTGTTATTTGTAAACTCAGGTTCGCTTTATCTAATAGTTTTGGTTGAATATCTGATAACATTCCGTATTAAAAATATGCAAACATTTAGAAAATCAGAAAGGGGGCAAATACATTTTCATGGCACTATATGTGTTTTTTACTGACAGATCAAATCAATCAATCAATTCAAACTGTGCAGCGGCCATTTGATGAATGGAAAGAGACATCTGTTGCAAAACACCGAAAGGTTTAATGACATTCAGAGCTTGTCAAGCCAAGCCTTCAATACTGTAAGCCGGTCTTCCATCTAAAATGCCCGTGGTCGCGCAGCTCCCCTTGGACTGCCATGCAGATGAAATATCAGTATGCCCAGAGAAACACAAAATTGAACTTCACTCAACTTTCCAGAGTTTTCCTGTTTAGTTAACACTATGCAAGACTTTGTATGCAAAACTAACTGTGCAAGAGATTTTCTTGTAGTTGGAGTAGGATACTATTGCATTGACATGCATGACTCAGGCCCTTAATAAACACAGGCTGGTGCGCCATAACCAATCAGAGCAGCAGTAGGCCTATATGCAAATAGCCATGGCCATGTATGGATCTTCAATTGTATCCATGTATGGATCTGTTCACTTTTAACTAGACAGCATGAGTGGTCATGAGTAAATGTGCTTGAGATCAAAGCGAGAGCTACATGTAGCCAACTGTGTAGATTTGTTCATATTATTTTCTAGTTAGTGAGTCATTAGCCCAGTTATGGCTATTTTCTAGTCAGCAATGGGGGAGTGGTTGCTTCCTACAAGAGCACAAAACCTGTACATTTCTAGACATATTTTTTATGTCTTAAAGGAGCAGTGTTGTATTTTGAGACAGGCTTGAATAAGCTAAATAGCCAACAGGCAGAGGGTAGAATAATTTGTCTGATTCCCTGAAATAATGGTATGGGAATAATAATAACTTTTATTTTGTAAAGTGGTTTCTTGCATCAAACAACACAACATTTTCAGTCACCTCCTTGTCTGAAGGACAAGTGGATAAATAGGTTAATGTCAAGCCCTACATGGATTTTTTTTTAAGTCTCACGGAATTAGGTCGACATTGAACACCACACATTGGCTGCTACTGCGGCCTGAATGATAGAACAGCTATTTCCATGTTAAATGTTATGGGATGCATTTTCTCCATTGTTTTTGAAGGTAGGTCACTCTGGTAGGCCTACATTATGATCAAATAGCCACAGTCCCCTACTTGATCAGTGTCTGAAACTGTAACTTAAAGCGGGTACAGCCTCAGTGTTCACAGTAAATGTGCGCTGGAAGTTGCACAGAATTTTCACAATGTTCAAGTTTGCGCTCAGCAGACCTGAAATTTGCTCAGTAATGAAAATAATTTGAGGGAACATTGGTAGGGAGGGGAGTGTTTCTGTTTGTGGAGATTGACATATTCTATTTATTGTGGTGTTGAAAATGCAAACCATGATATTGAAGTACCCAAAGTCAGTATGTTTTGTTTATTGTTTGTGTGGTGCATTGGCACAGAAACCTGTTGTTGGAAAAATTGTTGCATATATTTTATAGAATTATAAATATGGCATCAAAATGTTGAAAATCTGATTCCCCGTAGCTGATCATTGTCAGCAAATGGCTCTGATCATGAAGTAATGAAACAGGCAGGAAGAAAGCTCGTCTGTGGGGGTCGGCAAACCCTCAACCTTTTGGCCCGTAGCCCTGCGTGGCATCGAAGGTGCCACAAAAGCATGCTGAAATGGCCAAGGAGAGGGTCATGTAAAAAATATTTTTTTAATTGGTTAAGGGGTTCATTTAAATTTTTAATGAAACTTTAAATTACATTTTGATTTTGTTGAAGCAAGCAAGGAGAAGCTAATCTCACATATCTAGGTAAAATGAAAAGGGGATTAACGTCTTCCCTGCCATCTCACAGTCGCGGGTATTCTAAGCTGCTGAACAGCCAGCATGTTGACATGAGCATCTCATTAAAACCAGTGCACAGGCCAAAGAACAAATCCAATAGTCATCAAGAACGGTGACAGCTGTGAGTCTTTTTAGTACTGGTGAACGGATTATGGACCTACTGCTTTCCCGGGCGTAGATCAGATTGTGAGGGGAGGTAATCCTCGAATTTGTGCAAAGTTTTGCTCAGATGTGACCCCATAAATGTATGCATGTCATCCATGTCTACATCACCCAGCCAGAGTTGAGAATAGGGGGAACATATCGAAAATGTCACTCGCTCTCTCCTGACACCAATTTTCTTGAAATCTGCAATTTGATCTGTTTGTTTGGAAAATGTCACTTGAGTATCCCTGTATGGATAGGTTGAGCAGCAGTCTTGTTGGTAGACCTACAGATCCCAATACAACGGTTCATCCTAATCCATGTACCGTTATGTACTCATATATGTATCGAATATATACAAGAAGAAGCGGGCATTTGAAATGTCAGTCGTCTCATCTAATTGGATCGCAAATCAATCTGATGTGCGGGCTCTATCTAAAATATATATGTGATTCAATATCATCTGCCATATCCTGGATTCAACACGTGACCGTGTCATTGTAAAGTGAGATTTCACTGATCTTTGTAGCAGCAGTTGGGCCTAAAACCTCTTAGCAAGCATCCTCAGGTCCTTCTCCGAGAACAAATTGAATTAAATTGAATTGAGAGACACTCTGACCCATCTCTTGTGGATGGTGACTTCAGGATTTTGGAAACACAAAAACACATTAAAAAGTAATTTCCCACTGTTATAATGACAAGAAGAAAGTTGCATTGACAGAGGAGGGAAAGTACTGGTCAGGGATAGAATTTGCTCTTAATCTTCTAACAGTAACATGTATGTCATGGTCAACCAGATCTCACAATCTCATGACAGAATTAGACGTTCATCCATGTTTCTCAAACATCAAATTTAGAAGTTGTTCTAAACGTCAAACATCAAAGTGTTTTTATTTTAGTCATTAACTCCAAATTTTTAAGTTTAGGGTTAAGTTCAGGCAATAACTCCAAAATCTTAAGGTTCGGCATTAATTCCAAATGATTAAGGTAAAAAAATATATATATATATAAGTGGCATAGTGGTCTAAGGCACTGCATCACAGTGCTAGCTGTGCCACTAGAGATCCTGGTTCGAGTCCAGGCAGACTGTTGCAGACGGATATGACCAGGAGACCCATGGAGCGGTGCACAGTTGGCACAGCATCATCCGGGTTAGGGGAGGGTGTGGCCGGCAGTGATGTTCCTGTCCCATCATGCACCAGCGACTCCTGTGGCAGGCCTCATGCTGACACGGTTGCCAGGTGTACAGTGTTTCCTCTGACATGTTGGTGTGGCTGGCTTCCAGGTTAAGTGGCTTTGTGTCAAGAAGCAGTGCAGCTTGGCTGGGTTGTGTTTCAGGGAGGACGCATGGCTCTCGACCTTCGTCTCTCCCGAGTCCGTACAGGAATCGCAGTGATGGGACAAGACTGTAACTACCAATTGGAGAGAAAAAGAGGTATAAAATCGATGGATTCAAACTTGCAATCTTTGGAATTAGTTGCTTATGCCCATTTGCTGTCCCTGTCCACAACGCCCTAGCAAAACTGTAACGTACTTGAAGGTAACAGCGCTCATTGTTTCCACGTCATCTCCCGACATCCTCAGACATGGATGATGTTGAATATTGACTTGTATCACGGGTGACCTGGCTGGTTCTGGTCTGTGCTTCTATAATAAATTAGCAGCGTGGCAGTTTTCCCAAAGTTTGGTGTATCTTATTGGCTATAATAGGACATTCGCTAGCTTATTTGTTTCTGCTCTGATTACACACAAGTGTCCAGGTTAACAGTTTACACAGATAACTTATACAAAACCTTCCAAAGCAAAATATATATATCTAGCTAGCTAGTTACAGTTGCTAGTCTTGTACTAGCTAGCTTGCAACCTTAATTTTGCTTCTCATCCAAATGGTGTTAGCTAGCTAATTACAGTTGCTAGTCTTGTACTAGCTAGCTTGCAACCTTCATTTTGCTTCTCATCCAAATGGTGTTAGCTAGCAAGTTACAGTTGCTAGTCTTGTACTAGCTAGCTTCTACTGTTGCGAAGTAAACAAGTTGCACCCAGTTTTAGAACTCTGTTATTCGGTTGCACATCTATAATGATTTCTAATGGGGTCTAAAACCAGACTGGAGCACTTTGTGTACATTATTTGTCTTCAGTAAGGCAGTGAGTTGCTGAACAACAGCTTTTTCCCCAAAAATGTAGAGGAATGGGAGATTCGATATAGGCATCTAGGAATCTTTGTGTTGTCCGAGAATTTTAGCACAGCGTTTGATAATCCTTGGTCGGAGTCTCAGCAAATTATTTGTTGCAATTGCAAAACTTAATAAAATGGTGTTTCCGATAGTGTTAGTGTTTCATACTGGATAGGGAATGCAAATCAACGACGCTGGACAGAGTGGAATCAGGTGTATCAAAAAGGCGGTTTATTGGTCAAAGATATCTTGTCCTGCCGTTTATCGTGCATGGACCTAAGCAATGCGACTCTGTGAAGAGTCAGAATAATTAGGCTACCTCGCCAGAGTTTACAACAGAATGTATACACAGAATAATGTAGGTGGAGTCTCGTCGTGTTGGTCTTCTGACTGGTCCTGAAGAGTCGGAGGCGGGCCTTGCTCTAGCGGGCCCCATTGGTGCACAGCAAAGTCCTTTGCTCTTGGCACCCGACCAGTAGGGGAGGGGGGGTAGAGTATGAGTGTACAGTGCTTCATGAGATGTATGTGTGTCAAGGAAACATGGATTTAGGGACTGGTAATGTCTGCTTTAGGCCCAGGTGTTTCCTGTCGTTGCAGGAGTGCATGCAAGGGTCAATGTCAGTGAGATAGCTTGGCACTTCTAAGCTCATTAGTGTTGCAGGCTGCTCTTTGTAGTTGTACAGGGGAGTATATTTGCGTGATGGCAGCTGTGTGTCCTTCGGATAATCATGTTATTGCACACAGGCTCTAGACTTGACTGAGGACACTGGGCCCAGAGTTATCTGAGGGCATCCGGTTTAACCAGAGCTTTGGTCTGCTAGTAACGCTTTATATTAGATTATTTATATAACAATAGTCACGGATTATGAGGAAAAACATACAGATCCACAATATCTATTCCATGGGACAAAACTAGATCCAGGGTATGATTGTGGTCTAGGTCCTGAGACAGTTGAATAAACAGACTGAGTTGATGATGGCTTTGAAAACCTTGTGGAGTGAGTCTGTGGACTTCTCCATGTGAATATTTAAATCACCCCAAAAAATTATATTATTCGCCATGACTACGAGGTTCGAATGGAATTCAAGGAGGCCTGTAAACAGTCGCTATATTTTTGTAACCGTTTTTTAACTAGGTAAGTCAGTTAAGAACAAATTCTTATTTACAATGACAGCCTACACTGGCCAAACCCAGACGATGCTGGGCCAATTGTGCGCCGCCCTATGGGACTCCCAGTCACAGCCAGTTGTGATACAGCCTGGAATCGAACCAGGGTGTCTGTAGTGATGCCTCTAGCATTGAGATGCAGTGCCTTAGACCGCTGCGCCACTCGGGAGCCCCATAATGTGATTGCTGCATATATTTCATGACTAGAACCTCAAAAGACGAAAATGCAGTCTTTATTTTTTCTTTCGTTATTTCAAATTTGCTGTCATAAATGTTAACAATACCTGCACCTTTGCGGGATGCGCGGGTACAGTGCCTTGCGAAAGTATTCGGCCCCCTTGAACTTTGCGACCATTTGCCACATTTCAGGCTTCAAACATAAAGATATAAAACTGTATTTTTTTGTGAAGAATCAACAACAAGTGGGACACAATCATGAAGTGGGACGACATTTATTGGATATTTCAAACTTTTTTAACAAATCAAAAACTGAAAAATTACTTTCAGTGCAGCAAACTCTCTCCAGAAGTTCAGTGAGGATCTCTGAATGATCCAATGTTGACCTAAATGACTAATGATGATAAATACAATCCACCTGTGTGTAATCAAGTCTCCGTATAAATGCACCTGCACTGTGATAGTCTCAGAGGTCCGTTAAAAGTGCAGAGAGCATCATGAAGAACAAGGAACACACCAGGCATATCCGAGATACTGTTGTGAAGAAGTTTAAAGCCGGATTTGGATACAAAAAGATTTCCCAAGCTTTAAACATCCCAAGGAGCAATGTGCAAGCGATAATATTGAAATGGAAGGAGTATCAGACCACTGCAAATCTACCAAGACCTGGCCGTCCCTCTAAACTTTCAGCTCATACAAGGAGAAGACTGATCAGAGATGCAGCCAAGAGGCCCATGATCACTCTGGATGAACTGCAGAGATCTACAGCTGAGGTGGGAGACTCTGTCCTTAAGACAACAATCAGTCGTATATTGCACAAATCTGGCCTTTATGGAAGAGTGGCAAGAAGAAAGCCATTTCTTAAAGATATCCATAAAAAGTGTTGTTTAAAGTTTGCCATAAGCCACCTGGGAGACACACCAAACATGTGGAAGAAGGTGCTCTGGTCAGATGAAACCAAAATTGAACTTTTTGGCAACAATGCAAAACGTTATGTTTGGCGTAAAAGCAACACAGCTCATCACCCTGAACACACCATCCCCACTGTCAAACATGGTGGTGGCAGCATCATGGTTTGGGCCTGCTTTTCTTCAGCAGGGACAGGGAAGATGGTTAAAATTGATGGGAAGATGGATGGAGCCAAATACAGGACCATTCTGGAAGAAAACCTGATGGAGTCTGCAAAAGACCTGAGACTGGGACGGAGATTTGTCTTCCAACAAGACAATGATCCAAAACATAAAGCAAAATCTACAATGGAATGGTTCAAAAATAAACATATCCAGGTGTTAGAATGGCCAAGTCAAAGTCCAGACCTGAATCCAATCGAGAATCTGTGGAAAGAACTGAAAACTGCTGTTCACAAATGCTCTCCATCCAACCTCACTGAGCTCGAGCTGTTTTGCAAGGAGGAATGGGAAAAAATGTCAGTCTCTCGATGTGCAAAACTGATAGAGACATACCCCAAGCGACTTACAGCTGTAATCGCAGCAAAAGGTGGCGCTACAAAATATTAACTTAAGGGGGCTGAATAATTTTGCACGCCCAATTTTTCAGTTTTTGATTTGTTAAAAAAGTTTGAAATATCCAATAAATGTCGTTCCACTTCATGATTGTGTCCCACTTGTTGTTGATTCTTCACAAAAAAATACAGTTTTATATCTTTATGTTTGAAGCCTGAAATGTGGCAAAAGGTCGCAAAGTTCAAGGGGGCCGAATACTTTCGCAAGGCACTGTATATGGTCACTAGCGTAGCAAGGAGGAGAGGCCTCATTTAACGCAGTATATTCATCAGGCTTATGCCATGTTTCAGTCAGTAAAATCACATCAAGTTTATGATCAGTGATTAGTTCATTAACAATGACTGCCTTGGAAGTGAGGGATCTAACATTAAGAAGTCCTATTTTGAGATGTGAGGTATAATCACAATCTCTTTCAATAATGGCAGGAATGGAGGACATGGTCTCAATGGGGAAAGCTGAGCTGACTACTGCAAGGGGCAGACTCCACTAAGCTGGCAGGCTGGCTAACATCCTGCTGCCTGACCTTCACCCTATCTCATTGTGAAGCTAGAGGAGTTAGAGCCCTGTCTATGTCGATAGATAAAATGAGAGTACCAGCTAGAATGGAGTCCATTTCTTCAGCAGGCCAGGCTTGGGCCAATTATCTACAAATTCTATCTTTTGGGAGGGGCAGACTACCATTTTCAACCAGTGATTGAGTTGTGCAAGTCTACTGCAGAGCTCATCACTCCCCCTAACTGGGAGAGGGCCAGAGGCAATTACTCGATGCCGACACATCTTTCTAGTTAAGTTACATGCTGAAGCTATGTTGCACTTGGTGACCTCCGACATTAAGGGTGAAACAGTTATTGATGCTGCCGTGGATAACAATATCCCTATACTCGCCAGTTTTAGCCTGAGCTAGCACCATCTTCAGATAAGTCTTTACTTCGGTAGCCCTGCCTACTAGTAAACAATATATTTTTTTAAGTGTAATGTTGCCGTTAATGGAGTCGCCAATAACTAGTGTTTTCAATCTGTCAGAGCTAATGGTGGGAGGCTTCAGACCATGTAACGGGTGAATGAGAACTCTGACTCACAATAAGATGTTAGTTCTCCTGAATATTATAATATGAGTACAGCAACTGCAATGAGAAGGCATAATGTTACTTAGCTTTTTTCGCCTGGTGGAGGTCCTTCAGATCCATGTCCAGAGAAAGCGTCCAGGGTGAATGACAAAAGTCGAGTGAGGACAAAACTAAGACATTGGCAAACTTGTTAAATACAGAGTTTAATTGAAAAGTACAAATCAGGTAGCGAAGTAGCAACAAACAGCACAGCAGTACAGAGACAAAGTAGAAGAGAGACCATAAAGACCTGAGAGACCTGAGAGAGACAAGAGAGATCAGAGAGAGACCAGAACGTGACCAGAGAGCAACCATAGAGACCATAGAGACCAGAGGGAGACTAGAGAGATCAGACACCAGAGAGAGACCAGAGGGACCAGAGATCTGAGAGAGACCAGAGAGAGATCAGAGGAACCGGAGGGACCGGAGATCTGAGAGACCAGAGAGAGACCAGAGATAGACCAAAGAGAAGCACCAGAGAGGTCAAAGAGAGAGATACTAGAGAGAGACCAGAGAGAGGGACCAGAGACCAGAGAGAGGGACCAGAGAGATCAGATGGAGACCAGAGAGACCACAGAGCGGTACCACAGAGAGACCAGAGATATCAGAGAGAGACAAAAGAGAGATCAGAGATATGGACCAGAGAGAGGGATCAAAGAGGGACCAGAGAGAGGGACCAGAGAGAGGGATCAAAGAGAGACCAGAGAGAGGGACCAGAGAGAGACCAGAGAGAGGGACCACAGAGAGACCAGAGAGAGACCACAGAGAACAGAGGGGGAGCAGAGACAGAACAGACACACCAGAGAGAGGGACCAGACACCAGAGAGAGACCAGATAGAACAGATGGAGACCAGAGAGAGGGACCAGAGAGAGACCAGAGAGAGACCAGAGAAACCAGAGCCTCATTGAGTTTTTTCAAATTATTTTATTTTTTATTTCACCTTTATTTAACCAGGTAAGCTAGTTGAGAACAAGTTCTCATTTGCAACTGCGTCCTGGCCAAGATAAAGCAGAGCAGTTCGACACATAAAACAACAAAGAGTTACACATGGAATGAGCAAAACATACAGTCAATAATACAGTAGAAAAAAGGAAACAAAGTCTATATACAGTTAGTGCAAATTAGGTCAAATAAGAGAGTTAAGGCAATAAATAGGCCATGGTGGCGAAGTAATTACAATATGGCAATTAAACACTGGAATGGTAGATGTGCAAAAGATGGATGTGCAAGTAGAGTTACTGTGGTACAAAAGGATAAGAATAAATAAATACAGTATGGGGATGAGGTAGATAGATGGGCTGTATACAGATGGGCTATGAACAGGTGCAGTGATCTGTGAGCTGCTCTGACAGCTGGTTCTTAAAGCTAGTGAGGGAGATGGGAATCTCCAGCTTCAGTGATTTTTGCAGTTAGTTCCAGTCAGTGGCAGCAGAGAACTGGAAGGAAAGGCGACCAAAGGAGGAATTGGCTTTGGGGGTGACCAGTGAGATATACCTGCTGGAGCGCGTGCTAATTGTGGGTGCTGCTATGGTGACCAGCGAGTTGAGATAGGGCGGGGCTTTACCTAGCAGAGACTTGTAGATAACCTGCAGCCAGTGGGTTTGGCGACGAGTATGAAGCGAGGGCCAGCCAACGAGAGCGTACAGGTCGCAGTGGTGAGTAGTGTATGGGGCTTTGGTGGCAAAACGGATGGCACTGTAATAGACTACATCCAGTTTGCTGAGTAGAGTGTTGGAGGATATTTTATAGATGACATCGCCGAAGTCAAGGATCGGTAGGATGGTCAGTTTTACGAGGGTATGTTTGGCAGCATGAGTGAAGGAAGCTTTGTTTGCGAAATAGGAAGCCGATTGTAGATTTAATTTTTGATTGGAGATGCTTAATGTGAGTCTGGAAGGAGAGTTTCCAGTCTAGCCAGACACCTAGGTATTTGTAGTTATCCACGTATTCTAAGTCAGAGCCGTCCAGAGTAGTGATGCTGGATGGGCGGGCAGGTGCGGGCAATGATCGGTTTAATAGCATGCATTTAGTTTTATTTGCGTTTAAGAGCACTTGGAGGCCACGGAAGGAGAGTTGTATGGAATTGAAGCTCGTCTGGAGGTTAGTTAACACAGTGTCCAAAGAAGGGCCAGAAGTATACAGAATGGTGTCGTCTGCGTGGAGGTGGATCAGAGAATCACCAGCAGCAAGAGAGACATCATTTATGTATACAGAGAAGAGAGTCGGCACGAGAATTGAACCCTGTGGCATCCCCATAGAGACTGCCAGAGGTCCAGACAACAGGCCCTCCGATTTGACACACTGAACTCTATCAGAGAACTAGTTGGTGATCCAGGCGAGGCAATCATTTGAGAAACCAAGGCTGTTGAGTCTGCCAATAAGAATGTGACAGAGTCGAAAGCCTTGGCCAGGTCGATGAATACAGCTGCACAGTAATGTCTCTTATCGATGGCGGTTATGATATCGTTAAGGACCTTGAGCGTGGCTGAGGTGCACCCATGACCAGCTCGGAAACCAGATTGCATAGAGGAGAAGGTACGATGTGATTCAAAATGGTCAGTAATCTGTTTGTTAACTTAGCTTTCGAAGACCTTAGAGATGCAGGGTAGGATAGATATAGGTCTGTAGCAGTTTGGGTCTAGAGTGTCTCCCCCTTTAAAGAGGGGGATGACTGCGGCAGCTTTCCAATCTTTGGGAATCTCAGACGATCCAAAAGAGAGGTTGAACAGGCTAGTAATAGGGGTTGCAACAATTTCGGCAGATCATTTTAGAAAGAGAGGGTCCAGATTGTCTAGTCTGGCTGATTTGTAGGGGTCCAGATTTTGCAGCTCTGTCAGAACATCAGCTATCTGGATATGGGTGAAGGAGAAATGGTGGGGGCTTGGGCGGGTTGCTGTGGAGGGTGCCGGGCAGTTGACCGGGGTAGGGGTAGCCAGGTGGAAAGCATGGCCAGCCGTAGAAAAATGCTTATTGAAATTCTCAATTATAGTGGATTTGTCGGTTGTAACAGTGTTTCCTAGCCTCAGAGCAGTGAGTAGCTGGGAGGAGGTGCTCTTATTCTCCATGGACTTTACAGTGTTTCCTAGCCTCAGAGCAGTGGGTAGCTGGGAGGAGGTGCTCTTATTCTCCATGGACTTTACAGTGTTTCCTAGCCTCAGAGCAGAGGGTAGCTGGGAGGAGGTGCTCTTATTCTCCATGGACTTTACAGTGTCCCAGAACTTCTTTGAGTTTGTACTGCGGGATGCAAATTTCTGTTTAAAAAAGCTAGCCTTAGCTTTCCTAACTGCCTGTGTATATTGGTTCCTAACTGAAAAGTTGCATATCACGGGGGCTATTCGATGCGAATGCAGAACGCCACAGGATGTTTTTGTGCTGGTCAAGGGCACACAGGTCTGGAGTGAACCAAGGGCTATATCTATTCCTGGTTCTACATTTTTTGAATGGGGTATGCCTATTTAAGATGGTGAGGAAGGCACTTTTAAAGAATAACCAGGAATAGATACTCTACTGTTGGGATGAGGTCAATGTCATTCCAGCATACCCCGGCCAGGTCGATTAGAAAGGCCTGCTCGCAGAAGTGTTTTAGGGAGCGTTTGACAGTGATGAGGTGTGGTCGTTTGCTCGCAGACCCATTATGGATGCAGGCTATGAGGCAGTGATCGCTGAGATCTTGGTTGAAAACAGCAGAGGTGTATTTGGAGGGTTATATCTGGTAGGGTCATTGATAAATTGTGTGAGATTGAGGGCATCAAGCTTATATTGTAGGATGGCCGGGTTGTTCAGCATGTCCCAGTTTAGGTCACCTAGCAGCACGAGCTCAGAAGATAGATGGGGGGCAATAAAATTACATATGGTGTCGAGGGCACAGCTGGGGGCAGAGGGTGGTCTATAGCAAGCGGCAACGGTGAGAGACTTGTCGGTTGTGGCCCCCTCGTTCAGTTACATCAGCGGATGGATCAGCAGGGTAAACCAGGCCAATTGGCAAAATATGTATAGTGGCCAAATAAATATGTCCGAATGGCCTCTTAAGCCAAGAGTTCAATGTGCTTAAGATAGCTAGCAGGCCGCAGATTAGCGGCTGTGCGTTCAGGGGTCGTTAGCTGCTATAATTCCAGGTGGGGGGAAAAAAATATCATAATAAAAATGTTTACAAAATTTATAAAAAAAATAGGTTCAGAGCTTGCGGTAGGAATCCGGAGATATGGAGAAGAAAAAGTCTGACTAGCTCTGGTTTGAGTCGCGCTGTACAGACTGGTGGGAGTTGTCCCGGATAAAGGTAGCTGATGACCGCTAGCAAAGGATAGCTGACTGCTAGCTAGTGGCTTCGGAATGTATTCGATGGGCCTCGTAAGCCAACAGTCCGTTGTGCTCTAGACAGCTAGCATTCAGGGGACGTTAGGTCGGAAGGTGAGAAGGTTCAGAGCTTGCGATAGGAATCCGGGGATATGGAGAGAAAAATAGATCCGGTATGCTCTGGTTGAATCGCGTTGTACAAACTGGCGAGAGCTTTCCGAGCTAGGGGTTAGCTGATGACCGTTAGCTGGCTAGTTAGCTGGCTAGTTTATGTTGGAGAGATTCCAGTACTAGAGGCAGAGAAAAATACTTTAGAGAAAAAGCAGGTCCACACCACATTGGGTGAGGCAGGTTGCAGGAGAGTATTTTGAAGTAAGGGTTTAGAAAAATATAAAAAGATATGCAAAGAAAAATATATAAAAATGTATATACATGGGACACGACAAGACGAAGGACAAATACGTCTGACTGCTACGCCATCTTGGATTCAGGTTTGGTGGGTTTCTTCTCTCTACAGAATTTCAAAAGATCAATGTTCTTTCCAACATATGCTGGATATACAGAAATACATGTATGAGGCCTCTGAACATTGTGACCGG
This sequence comes from Oncorhynchus keta, assembly GCF_023373465.1. Taxonomy (NCBI): domain Eukaryota; kingdom Metazoa; phylum Chordata; class Actinopteri; order Salmoniformes; family Salmonidae; genus Oncorhynchus; species Oncorhynchus keta. The sequence continues at coordinate 19,525,810 of NC_068429.1, forward strand.
GATTAGTAGAAGTTAGAACCCCCACTGCTGTCTTCGGTCAATGAAACATGAGTTTAGCCCTACTTTTTACAGTCTATGGCTTAGACTAGTGACAAACTTGAGTTTGGGTTTGAGCTTATTTATTCTTGCTCATAGATAAACTGAAATGCAGAATTTACATTCCTAATAATTGCACATTTAAAATACATAACACATAATACGTGACATACAGTGACTTGAGAAAGTATTCACCCCCCATGGCATTTTTCCTATTTTGTTGTCTTACAACCTGGAATTAAAATGGATTTGTATCATTTGATTTACACAGCATGCCTACCACCTACCACTTTGAAGATGCAAAATATTTTTCATTGTTAAACAAACAAAAAATAAGACAAAAAACTGTAAAACTTGAGCGTGCATAACTATTCAAAGTCAATACTTTGTAGAGCCACCTTTTGCAGCAATTACAGCTGCAAGTCTCTTGGGGTATGTCTCTATAAGCTTGGTACATCTAGCCACTGATATTTTTGCCATTCTTCAAGGCAAAACTGCTCCAGCTCCTTCAAGTTGGATGGGTTCGCTGATGTACAGCAATCTTTAAGTCATACCACAAATTCTCAATTTGATTGAGGTCTGGGCTTTGACTAGGCCATTCCAATACATTTAAATGTTTCCCCTTAAACCACTCGAGTGTTGCTTTAGCAGTATGTTTAGGGTCATTGCCCTGCAAGAAGGTGAACCTTCGTTCCAGTCTCAAATCTCTGGAAGACAAACAGGTTTCCCTCAATAATTTCCCTGTATTTAGCGCCACCCATCATTCCTTCAATTCTGACCAGTTTCCTAGTCCCTGCCGATGAAAAACATCCCCACAGCATGATGCTGCCACCACCATGCTTCACTGTGGGGATGGTGTTCTCGGAGTGATGCGAGGTGTTGGGTTAGTGCCAGACATAGCATTTTCCTTGATGCCCAAAAAGCTACATTTTTGTCTCATCTGACCAGAGTAACTTCCATATGTTTGGGGAGTCTCCCACATGCCTGTTGGCGAACACCAAACATGTTTGCTTATTTTTTTCTGGCCACTCTTCCATAAAGCCCAGCTCTGTGGAGTGTACGGCTTAAAGTGGTCCTATGTACAGATACTTCAATCTCCTCCTGGAGCTTTGCAGCTCCTTCAGGGTTATCTTTGGTCTTTTTGTTGCCTCTCTGATTAATGCCCTCCTTGCCTGGTCTGTGAATTTTGGTGGGCGGCCCTCTCTTAGCAGGTTTGTTGTGGTGCCATATTCTTTCCTTTTTTTTATAACAGTATTTTTATCGGAATTTCACAATTTTCACCCAAATTAAGAGATACAACAACAAAGACAAAGCAAAAAACAGCACGCACTTACATACACACACATATATACACATATACATATACTGTACATACATACACAATCTTCTCTCACCCCATCCCCATTATTGCGGCACTTCTCTCACCCCATCCCCATTATTGCGTCTCTCAATACATACATTTTGAACAAACATACAAACAGAAATTAAACACAAAAGCTCAATTTAAACCAAGAAGTTAGGTTCAACAGTGTAATTCTGAAATACATAGATCACCACCATTCTAAGACAATCCTTGCAGCATAATAGCTGATATCTCAGGTTCTAGATGATTTAGATAAGGTTCCCATACCATGTAGAACTGATCTGTTTTAGAATACAATGTACATGTCAGATATTCCAGAGGCACCCATTCAAATAGTATCTTATGCCAATCTTTAATAGAAGGAACCTTATCACTAATCCACTGTAAGAGGATGTTTTTCCTCGCTGTGAAGGTAAGGATGTTGTAAAGCCTCCTCTTACCCACAGAAGTAACATGCCTACTAGGGAGACCTAACAGTAAAGAAACTGGGTCCAATTCTAGATCAACCCCTAGGATCTTTTCAATTTCTTGCAGAACACCAGACCAGTATCTTTGTATTTTGGTACATGACCATAAACAATATTTCCATTTTAAATAATGGATTTAATGATGCTCCGTGGGATGTTCAAAGTTTTGGATGTTTTTTTTACAACCCAAACCTGATCTGTACTTCTCAGCGTACTTCCGGGTTGGAGCGAGCGGTCGCATCGGCACTTCGCTCCGCAGGTAGTATAACTTTTTCATTACATTTCATTACATTTCATTATAGTACAACGGTTTCATTTGTCTAATCTTAGCAATTTCTTTTTAGCTAGCTACATAGCCGTCTTTGTATCAAAGATAATTGCATAATTATCGTATTTCGTCGTCCTAACGTAGTCTTCACTGCTATTTGCCCAGCAGCTAGCCAGCTAGCCAGCTAGCAAACGCCCACCGATTAGCAGCACTGTAGTAACTATTACACTCAACTGAACGACTTGATTAGTGTAGTGTTAGCTAGCTACATAGCTGTCTTTGCTGTCTTCGTATCCAAGATAATTGTGTAGTTTAGAGTGTGTAGTCTTAGAGTGATTATCTTAATTTACCGAGGTTAGCTAGCCAGCTATTTGTCGTCCTTAACATAGGAGACTCTGCTAGCTAGCCAACAGCTAGCCAACAGCTAGCCGACAGCTAGCCAACGTCTACCGAATAGGACTCAACAACCCGGTCGCATTCACAGGTAGTATCACATTTTCATTTCATTTCATTACAGTACAACGGTTTGATTTGTTTGATCGTAGCTAGCTACACAGCTAGCTACATAGCCGTCTTTGTAAAGATAATTGTGTAGTCTAGAGCGATTTTCTAGGTTGGCTAGCCAGCTATTGTCGTTCTTTTAACGCAACGTAACGTAAACAACACTGCTAGCTAGCCAGCTAGCCCCCGAATAGCAGCACTGCAGAAACTATTACACTCAACGGAACGACTTGATTAGTGTAGTGTCAACAACGCAGCCACTGCCAGCTAGCCTACTTCAGCAGTACTGTATCATTTTAATCATTTTAGTCAATAAGATTCTTGCTATGTAAGCTTAACTTTCTGAACATTCGAGACGTGTAGTCCACTTGTCATTCCAATCTCCTTTGCATTAGCGTAGCCTCTTCTGTAGCCTGTCAACTATGTGTCTGTCTATCCCTGTTCTCTCCTCTCTGCACAGACCATACAAACGCTCCACACCGCGTGGCCGCGGCCACCCTAATCTGGTGGTCCCAGCGCGCACGACCCACGTGGAGTTCCAGGTCTCCGGTAGCCTCTGGAACTGCCGATCTGCGGCCAACAAGGCAGAGTTCATCTCAGCCTATGCCTCCCTCCAGTCCCTCGACTTCTTGGCACTGACGGAAACATGGATCACCACAGACAACACTGCTACTCCTACTGCTCTCTCTTCGTCCGCCCACGTGTTCTCACACACCCCGAGAGCTTCTGGTCAGCGGGGTGGTGGCACCGGGATCCTCATCTCTCCCAAGTGGTCATTCTCTCTTTCTCCCCTTACCCATCTGTCTATCGCCTCCTTTGAATTCCATGCTGTCACAGTTACCAGCCCTTTCAAGCTTAACATCCTTATCATTTATCGCCCTCCAGGTTCCCTCGGAGAGTTCATCAATGAGCTTGATACCTTGATAAGCTCCTTTCCTGAGGACGGCTCACCTCTCACAGTGCTGGGTGACTTTAACCTCCCCACGTCTACCTTTGACTCATTCCTCTCTGCCTCCTTCTTTCCACTCCTCTCCTCTTTTGACCTCACCCTCTCACCTTCCCCCCCGACTCACAAGGCAGGCAATACGCTCAACCTCATCTTTACTAGATGCTGTTCTTCCACTAACCTCATTGCAACTCCCCTCCAAGTCTCCGACCACTACCTTGTATCCTTTTCCCTCTCGCTCTCATCCAACACCTCCCACACTGCCCCTACTCGGATGGTATCGCGCCGTCCCAACCTTCGCTCTCTCTCCCCCGCTACTCTCTCCTCTTCCATCCTATCATCTCTTCCCTCTGCTCAAACCTTCTCCAACCTATCTCCTGATTCTGCCTCCTCAACCCTCCTCTCCTCCCTTTCTGCATCCTTTGACTCTCTATGTCCCCTATCCTCCAGGCCGGCTCGGTCCTCCCCTCCCGCCCCGTGGCTCGACGACTCATTGCGAGCTCACAGAACAGGGCTCCGGGCAGCCGAGCGGAAATGGAGGAAAACTCGCCTCCCTGCGGACCTGGCATCCTTTCACTCCCTCCTCTCTACATTTTCCTCCTCTGTCTCTGCTGCTAAAGCCATTTTCTACCACTCTAAATTCCAAGCATCTGCCTCTAACCCTAGGAAGCTCTTTGCCACCTTCTCCTCCCTCCTGAATCCTCCCCCCCCTCCTCCCTCTCTGCAGATGACTTCGTCAACCATTTTGAAAAGAAGGTCGACGACATCCGATCCTCATTTGCTAAGTCAAACGGCACCGCTGGTTCTGCTCACCCTGCCCTACCCTGTGCTCTGACCTCTTTCTCCCCTCTCTCTCCAGATGAAATCTCGCGTCTTGTGACGGCCGGCCGCCCAACAACCTGCCCGCTTGACCCTATCCCCTCCTCTCTTCTCCAGACCATTTCCAGAGACCTTCTCCCTTACCTCACCTCGCTCATCAACTCATCCCTGACCGCTGGCTACGTCCCTTCCGTCTTCAAGAGAGCGAGAGTTGCTCCCCTTCTGAAAAAACCTACACTCGATCCCTCCAATGTCAACAACTACAGACCAGTATCCCTTCTTTCTTTTCTCTCCAAAACTCTTGAACGTGCCGTCCTTGGCCAGCTCTCCCGCTATCTCTCTCTGAATGACCTTCTTGATCCAAATCAGTCAGGTTTCAAGACTAGTCATTCAACTGAGACTGCTCTTCTCTGTATCACGGAGGCGCTCCGCACTGCTAAAGCTAACTCTCTCTCCTCTGCTCTCATCCTTCTAGACCTATCGGCTGCCTTCGATACTGTGAACCATCAGATCCTCCTCTCCACCCTCTCCGAGTTGGGCATCTCCGGCGCGGCCCACGCTTGGATTGCGTCCTACCTGACAGGTCGCTCCTACCAGGTGGCGTGGCGAGAATCTGTCTCCTCACCACGCGCTCTCACCACTGGTGTCCCCCAGGGCTCTGTTCTAGGCCCTCTCCTATTCTCGCTATACACCAAGTCACTTGGCTCTGTCATAACCTCACATGGTCTCTCCTATCATTGCTATGCAGACGACACACAATTAATCTTCTCCTTTCCCCCTTCTGATGACCAGGTGGCGAATCGCATCTCTGCATGTCTGGCAGACATATCAGTGTGGATGACGGATCACCACGTCAAGCTGAACCTCGGCAAGACGGAGCTGCTCTTCCTCCCGGGAAGGACTGCCCGTTCCATGATCTCGCCATCACGGTTGACAACTCCATTGTGTCCTCCTCCCAGAGCGCTAAGAACCTTGGCGTGATCCTGGACAATACCCTGTCGTTCTCAACTAACATCAAGGCGGTGGCCCGTTCCTGTAGGTTCATGCTCTACAACATCCGCAGAGTACGACCCTGCCTCACACAGGAAGCGGCGCAGGTCCTAATCCAGGCACTTGTCATCTCCCGTCTGGATTACTGCAACTCGCTGTTGGCTGGGCTCCCTGCCTGTGCCATTAAACCCCTACAACTCATCCAGAACGCCGCAGCCCGTCTGGTGTTCAACCTTCCCAAGTTCTCTCACGTCACCCCGCTCCTCCGCTCTCTCCACTGGCTTCCGGTTGAAGCTCGCATCCGCTACAAGACCATGGTGCTTGCCTACGGAGCTGTGAAGGGAACGGCACCTCAGTACCTCCAGGCTCTGATCAGGCCCTACACCCAAACAAGGGCACTGCGTTCATCCACCTCTGGCCTGCTCGCCTCCCTACCACTGAGGAAGTACAGTTCCCGCTCAGCCCAGTCAGAACTGTTCGCTGCTCTGGCCCCCCAATGGTGGAACAAACTCCCTCACGACGCCAGGACAGCGGAGTCAATCACCACCTTCCGGAGACACCTGAAACCCCACCTCTTTAAGGAATACCTAGGATAGGATAAGTAATCCTTCTCACCCCCCCTTTAAGATTTAGATGCACTATTGTAAAGTGACTGTTCTACTGGATGTCATAAGGTGAATGCACCAATTTGTAAGTCGCTCTGGATAAGAGCGTCTGCTAAATGACTTAAATGTAAATGTAAATGTCCTCAACTTTGTCCCTGACCTGTTTGTATTGCTCCTTGGTCTTCATGGTGTCGCTCGCTTGGTGGTGTTGCAGACTCTGGGGCCTTTCAGAACAGGTGTATATATACTGAGATCATGTGACAGATCATGTGACACTTAGATTGCACACAGGTGGACTTTATTTAATAACTAATTATGTGACTTCTGAAGGTAATTGGTTGCACCAGATCTTATTTAGGGGCTTCATAACAAAGGGGGTGAAAACATACGCACACACCACTTTTCCCTTTACATTTTATTCATTTTTTGAAACAAGTAATTTTTAAAATTTCACTTCACCAATTTGGACTATTTTGTGTATGTCAATTACATGAAATCCAAATAAAAATCTATTTAAATTACAGGTTGTAATGCAACAAAATAGGAAAAATACCAAGGGGGTGTCCAAGCCAACCTCTTTCAGGTAATAATTTAATGTAATAATTATCCTTATATTTATTTACAGGTTGTAATGCAACAAAATAGGAAAAAGGGGGGTGAACACTTTTGCAAGGCACTTTAAATAGAATACAGAACACTTGAAACATTACAGGACATTTTTCCTGATGGAAATTGGAATATGATTGGGAAAGCCATTTATGAGCTAGAGTTATTATACAGTCTGATAATAGAGGGCAGAGTGGCGTTTCACTGGCGATTCGTACAGGAAGTTATACAGGACAGTTGGTGGCTGTTTCTCAGGAGCCTGGTGGTGCAGTTACCTCTTTTTGGAGGGAGCAGGTTGTTCAGTGGATGGTCAAGAGTGTGCATGTCCTTCACCAGGTGCACTGCAGCCTGCTCTCACTTGCTCTGCAGTGACGGGAGCTGTGGTTGGACTGCTCCACCTCTGGAGATGATCCTCAAGGCCCTCCTCTGCACCTTGTCTAGTTGGGCCGGCTGCTTTTTACTGCATCCAACTAACAGCACTCCACCGTATTCCAGACAAGGGCTGTCCATTGTAGTGTAGACTGTGACCAGCATTTTGAGGCCTTCCTCCCAGACTGCTCCACATGTGTGTCACCACTGAGGTTAGAGTCTAGATGCAAACCAAGATACTTGGTTGTTGTTACCAATGATACTTCCTGTCCTCCTATGATGAGCGGTGCAGTTTGTGGATGGTCTCTAGCCAAACATGTCCGCATTTCCACAGACTTTTTCCCATTCAGGAGCATGTTGTTGGATGTGACCCACTGTTCCAGCGGCTTTGCCTCCAAGCTCATGGAAGTGTCCTCTTGGATGCTGGTTAATGGTATAGATCGGGACAGCCCTACATGGTCTGCATACCCAGTGTCCAGAGTGTCACTGAAAACAACTTTTCGTGTTGACATGTGAAGGGGAAACAGATATGGTGAAACCACGTCCCCTTGTGGCACACCAGAGATTACCTCTGAACAGTGGCTATATGTAAATGATTGGTCTATACTGCCACCCAGTGGTCATGCCAGGGACTGAAGACTCCAAGGCTTCAACATGGACTGCCGGGTGCATATATGCCTGAAAATAATATGAAACACAATTTGGACAATACCACAATCTTAAAATAATAAATGTAATCAATTTACACTCAAATAGCCTAATTAAACTTATATTGAGTACATAGTGAGGGGTGTGCAGAGTGAACCTTTAGGTGGATCTCATAGGCCAGAATCCACATCCCACTTCTCCTCTTTTTGTATCTCATACATGGCTGTCTCTTGTCTTTTGGTATCCATAAGCAAGATTTGGTTGAGACCAGAGATCAGAGAGGGACCAGAGAGACACCAGAGAGATCGGAGAGGGACAAGAGAGAGACCAGAGAGACCAAAGAGATCAGAGAGACCAGAGAGAGACCAGATAGATCAGAGAGGGAGGGACCAGAAAGAGACTAAAGAGACCAAAGGGTTTGGTGAGAGACCAGAGAGACCAGAGAGAGAGGGACCAGAGGGAGACCAAAGAGATCAGCGAGAGACCAGAGAGATCAGAGAGGGAGGGACCAGAGAGAGACTAAAGAGACCAAAGGGTTCGGTGAGAGACCAGAGAGATCAGAGAGGGAGGGACCAGAGAGAGACTAAAGAGACCAAAGAGTTCAGTGAGAGACCAGAGAGAGAGGGACCAGAGGGAGGTCAAAAATATCAGCAAGAGACCAGAGAGAGACCAAAAAGGTCAGAGAGAGACCAGAGATATCAGAGGGGGAGAGGGACCAGAGAGAGACCAGAGGGACCAGAGAGAGACCAGATAGATCAGCAAGAGCGGGACCAGAGAGAGGCCAGAGAGAGACCAAAGAGACCATAGAGAGACCAGATAGATCAGAGAGGGAGGGACCAGAGAGAAACCAGAGAGACCAAAGAGATCAGAGAGGGAGGGACCAGAGAGAGACTAAAGAGACCAAATAGTTCAGTGAGAGACCAGAGAGAGAGGGACCAGAGGGATATCAAAAAGATCAGCAAGAGACCAGAGAGAGACCAAAAAGGTCAGAGAGAGACCAGAGATATCAGAGGGGGAGGGACCAGAGAGAGACCAGAGGGACCAGAGAGAGACCAGAGAGACCAGATAGATCAGCAAGAGCGGGACCAGAGAGAGGCCAGAGAGAGACCAAAGAGACCATAGAGAGACCAGATAGATCAGAGAGGGAGGGACCAGAGAGAAACCAGAGAGACCAAAGAGATCAGTGAGAGACCAGAGAGATCAGAGAGGGACCAGAGAGAGACCAGAGAGATCAGAGAAGGACCAGAGAGATCAGAGAAGGACCAGAGAGAGACCAGAGAGGGACCAGAGAGATCAGAGAGGGACCAGAGAGAGACCAGAGAGACACCAAAGAGGGACCAGAGGGGCAGGATTAGTTTTCTCCAAGACATCTATGATATATATGCTGGACATACATAAATACTTGTACGAGGCCTCTGAACATCGGGGCAGGGATCAGTAGAAGTTAGAACCCCCACCTCTGTCTTCGGTCAATGAAACATGAGTTTAGCCACACATTTTTGCCATGTGGCAGAGACACATTTTTGCAATTTTATAACAAATGTAATTCAATTCTAATGATTTTGCCATGGGGAGAGATACTTTCTTTCAGTTGTATAGCTAATTTCCTTAAATTCTACATATTTTGCCATGACTTATGCCATGTTAATGATATCTGAGTGAGAATGACTAACAACATCAATGGGACCCCCCTGGAGGTCAGGGCCCTTGGGCACGTCGGTATTCAGCTATGATTACTACAACTTTAGATAACTTACCAATAAAAAATGTGTTAGCTGACATGGCTCATTGCGTGACTGTCAGTGACTGACAAAACAACATGTGATGGGGTGAGAGGGTGGGTGTTTGAAAGCTGGGCTGCTCAGACCCTTCCTGGCTGGAGAAGAACAACAGGCCTACTTTGACCTATCATATGACCAGGCTAAAGGCGACAAGGTGGTTAAGGCAGCGATTCTTGCCCGGAATGGCTACATCTTAATGTCCCGGTCTTGAAGTTCCAGGAATGGACCTTTGTTCGCGCCCAGTCAGTTAGGGCCCAGATGCACGACCTCATCCGGCTGATGAAGGCCTGGTTGCAGAGTGACCCTGCAGGGCCCTGCGTGGTAGAGAGAGTGAACCACTTCCTACAGGCCCTTCCCTATGATGCCAAGAAGGTGGCCAGGCAGGGCAATCCACAGTCCGTGGACCAACTAGTCTTTTAAAAACTAAATGAGATATCGAAATTTGACGCTTATCCTATGCCCCGTGTAGATGAGCTGATTGACCGCCTGAGCAACGCCTGGTATATCTTTTCACTGCAGACCCCACAGTGAGTATACAGCAGCATATTTGGATGGCGTGACTGTGCACAGCCCTAACTGGGAATCTCACCTGAAGCAGCTCAACACTGTCTTGGAGGCTATTCGCAGAGCAGGTCTAACCGCCAATGCAAAAAGATGCAGACTGGGACTTCAGGAAGCAGAGTACCTGGGTTTCACCATCGAGAGGGGCAACGTCAAACTGCAAGAGAAGAAATTTCAAGCCATCTGACAGTGGCCACAGCCCCAAACCAAGTCTCACGTAAAAAACCTTTGAGGGGCTAACCAGCTATTACTGTAAGTTCATTCTTAAACTATGCAACTGTAGCTTGTCATCTCACAGACCTGACCAAAATGACCCAGCCCAACGTGGTCAGGTTGACTGACAAAGCGAAAGAAGCCTTCCAGAACCTGAAGGAGGCCCTGTACTCCAGACCGGTCTTGGTGATTTTGGACTTTGGGAGAGAGTGGTGATCCAAACAGATGCCCTCGACACAGGGGTGGGAGCGGTCTTGTCCCAAGAAGTACGAGGGGAAGAGCATCCTATCCTATACATCAGCCAGAAGCTGTTGCCCCGAGAAACCAAATACTCAACAGTGGAGAAAGAGTGCCTAAGTTAAAGTACTACCTCTTGGGACGACACCTCACTCTGGTCACGGACCATACTCCTCTAGTCTGGATGTCCAGGAAGCAGGAAATCAACGATAGAGTGACCAGGTGGTTTCTCTCACTCCAACAGTATTGTTTCTTTGTTGTCCACAGGTCCTGGTCAAAACACGGGAATGGAGAAGCCTTGTCCCGTCACAACGCTCTGTGGACAGTGGCCGCCCGCCCGCCGGGTCAGAGCTGACGAGGGGGGTGTGTGACGGAGTGACAGGTTGGGTGTGTGAAGGCCGATATATTGCTAACAGTTGGCTCCATCTGCTGGCCCGGAAGAGGAAGAGCCTAATTACACACATTTGAATATAATTAGCTTGAAGGTTGGGTTGTGTCTGTTTTTCCCTGGCTTTGCCCAGATCTGTTTTTGGTCTGGAGCAGCAAGAGCTGATCTGCAGGGCCCTCCAACACTGGGAGGGATATCGATCCTAACTGGACGTTACTTGGCAGTAAGCCTGACCAAAGTAAGGACAAGCCTGTTGAATTTCTGTTTTCTTTTGTTGGAAAATACCTCGCCCTGCCTGTCAATTACAGTAGAGCCAACGTTCATGTACAGTGCCTTGCGAAAGTATTCGACCCCTTGAACTTTGCGACCTTTTGCCACATTTCAGGCTTCAAACATAAAGATATAAAACTGTATTTTTTTGTGAAGAATCAACAACAAGTGGGACACAATGATGAAGTGGAACGACATTTATTGGATATTTCAAACTTTTTTAACAAATCCAAAACTGAAAAATTGGGCGTGCAAAATTATTCATCCCCCTTAAGTTAATACTTTGTAGCGCCACCTTTTGCTGCGATTACAGCTGTAAGTCGCTTGGGGTATGTCTCTATCAGTTTTGCACATCGAGAGACTGACATTTTTTCCCATTCCTCCTTGCAAAACAGCTCGAGCTCAGTGAGGTTGGATGGAGAGCATTTGTGAACAGAAGTTTTCAGTACTTTCCACAGATTCTCGATTGGATTCAGGTCTGGACTTTGACTTGGCCATTCTAACACCTGGATATGTTTATTTTTGAACCATTCCATTGTAGATTTTGCTTTATGTTTTGGATCATTGTCTTGTTGGAAGACAAATCTCCGTCCCAGTCTCAGATCTTTTGCAGACTCCATCAGGTTTTCTTCTAGAATGGTCCTGTATTTGGCTCCATCCATCTTCCCATCAATTTGAACCATCTTCCACATGTTTGGTGTGTCTCCCAGGTGGCTTGTGGCAAACTTTAAACGACACTTTTTATGGATATCTTTAAGAAATGGCTTTCTTCTTGCCACTCTTCCATAAAGGCCAGATTTGTGCAATATACGACTGATTGTTGTCCTATGGACAGAGTCTCCCACCTCAGCTGTAGATCTCTGCAGTTCATCCAGAGTGATCATGGGCCTCTTGGCTGCATCTCTGATCAGTCTTCTCCTTGTATGAGCTGAAAGTTTAGAGGGACGGCCAGGTCTTGGTAGATTTGCAGTGGTCTGATACTCCTTCCATTTCAATATTATCGCTTGCACAGTGCTCCTTGGGATGTTTAAAGCTTGGGAAATCTTTTTGTATCCAAATCCGGCTTTAAACTTCTTCCCAACAGTATCTCGGACATGCCTGGTGTGTTCCTTGTTCTTCATGATGCTCTCTGCACTTTTAACGGACCTCTGAGACTATCACAGTGCAGGTGCATTTATACGGAGACTTGATTACACACAGGTGGATTGTATTTATCATCATTAGTCATTTAGGTCAACATTGGATCATTCAGAGATCCTCACTGAACTTCTGGAGAGAGTTTGCTGCACTGAAAGTAAAGGGGCTGAATAATTTTGCACGCCCAATTTTTCAGTTTTTGATTTGTTAAAAAAGTTTGAAATATCCAATAAATGTCGTTCCACTTCATGATTGTGTCCCACTTGTTGTTGATTCTTCACAAAAAAATACAGTTTTATATCTTTATGTTTGAAGCCTGAAATGTGGCAAAAGGTCGCAAAGTTCAAGGGGGCCGAATACTTTCGAAAGGCACTGTAGACCTATGTTATCACACCACAAGGGCAAGGCATTTTGACAACATACTGTAAGTAGTAACCTAGGGATGTTCTTTCACCCTACCCACATGTTTAGGCATTACATCTCATAGCGGGCTATTGATACTATAACTTTCATAGCATCATCCTTCACCCTTCACTATAGAGACACCTCTAATCTCAAATCATGCTTGTGGATAACGAAAATTTATGGGAACATACTATGTGGCTCTCAAGACCAAAGTAACGGTTAACTGTGGGTGAATGTCTTTTCCCTGGCAACAATGACAGTGTCCAGTACACAGTAAAAGATAACAGGTTTGAGTTAATTAGCCATTCATTCCATTCCTGTGATTCCAGTCACTATGCAGACTCGCTGCTGTGATAGGTCATTTTGATAATGCTTGAGAAAAGGCTGTCATGTTGACCTAATAGGCTAGATGCACACAAAACACAGCTTATCCATCCAAAGCATGTGTGGAGAGACTGGGGACCTTGCGTCTACTCTCTGCCTATTTATCGTACAGGAGATTAAGCTAGGCCTAATGCAAGACAAGTACATTCTTTAACTTGCTCACTTGGTTTCATCACTTCAATTATGTTTCTAATCCCAGTTAAACTGTTGACCCCATTGCTGGTCCATTTAGAATGCTATGACTCATTTATAACGTTTATGGTAGCGGCGTATCAACCAATTACAGCATCTGACCACCAGCAGTAGGCTTTATAAGTATTTTTGCAAAGAGATCAGAGCCCAGAGAAATATAAGAATTCATGTTTTCCAAGAACCTTTTTGAGGATAAGACATTTTGTGAATCCATGCCTGACTGTTACATTAGATCAAATATAAACATTTAATACAGACTGAAACCAACACAGAATAATTTTGTATGTGACTTTATTGCTGTCAATATGCATGTCATTTGAAAAATATGTCAAATAACTCACTTTAAGTAACATACTCATTCAAAAATAGTCTATACCAATTATTAATGAAATACCATAAATCTTACAGGTATTCATTTATCTTAAAGTATAGTTTTATTGCTTGAATATTTTGTTCTACGTTTTACAATAAACTGACACTGACACTCAGTGCTTGTGCTTGTTAAATATGAACCATGTTTGTAGATAAAGATTCTCAAATGTGTCAACGTTATTAAAAAGAAAAGTTTATAAAATTAGCCCCCTATGAATCAACAAATTTTACAGCAAAACATGGACTAATCCTAAACTTAGAAACCTAGAAAATGAATATGCTGTCAAGATATACAGACAACTAACATTTGCCCCAAGACAGATCAAGATGGGAGCTGGCATATTTGGGATAGAAAACATGACATCAATAGGGACCATGATTAAGAGTGTACCATCATTTTGACATTCATCACAGTTCTATCATACTTCAGATACACTTACAATACAATTTTTTTTTTTACATTATACCACGCAAGATTACAAATATAATTGTATTATATTATCGCTGCAGTATATTAGCTTTCATACACTCCTGTAAGAGTAGCATGAAGATAACAGCATAGATAAGAATCACAGTGAAAGTTTTGATTCATCTCATTTAATTGGCTGAGATGAATGCTTGAAGATGTTACAATTGAAATAATTTACAAACCCAGTAATCAGTAAGACCACATAACCAAAAGCTCTATCTTCAAGCCACTTAGAAACTGCAATTAGTCCAAATCCAGTCCAGGAATTTTTGCACAAGTAAATAATTTAAGCCTACATTTCTACAAGGGCTGCAATGCATCTGTGAGAGCTGGCAACCGAGAAAGCTGGCTGGTGGAGGAGATTAAATGTTGAATGGGTGTGAATGAATATTTGGTCATGGAACTTTGAAAAGCTGTACACTATATGCAACATTAGTTCTTGCAGAAATGCAAGACAAGTAAGTTGAATATTGCATTGTCTCACAGTGATTCTTCAATGATATCGTAGATCATAATCATAATATTATTTCATATCCTTAAAAAACACTTACTAAATGATCACTTCATTAGAAAGGTAATAATAAAAATGTTGCCCCACAGACAACTGGAAAAATTGTCATATTGTAAATACACGTAATTATTATTTCACTTAATCTCTCAGCGATATAATATACGTCACTGTTATTGCATTTATTTAAATGTGATACAAATAAAAATCTCAAATGAATTAGTTACAGAGCAAAAGAAACTCAGAAAGTGATACGGTAGAGATCCTGTGCTGTGCCCTTTCATGCAAATAATTCAGTATTAATGATGACAAATCATTACATAATAATAACGTGTTCATCATAGTGTACTTATAATGCCTGGCACCTACAGTACATTAATTAAGTCAAAGAGGTAGAGCTACAAATAAGTATATTTATATATTTCAATCCCTACTAGAGATAATCGTAGTTGGTGTCCTCCTGTCTCTTATTAAGCCGATAGGAACAACAGACGAGGGTTAATTCCACAAATTCAATTATAATTCCAAGTCAGTCGTTGGATTAAGAGATCATTAATTTCCTCTGAATTCCAATGTTAGGTCAATTAAAATATTTTCATTCCCAATTGAAATGATCCCCAACAATTCCCTCGGGCTTTAAGGCTGATGTCAGTGTTCAGATAGCCAAGTTATACTAGAAATATAGAAATACACGTTTAAATGATTTAAAACAAATCCTGCAGTCCATTTGACACTTTTTGCATTAATTATATTATCTGGGAAATGTACAAATATTGAATTGCAATTCAATTCAAAAAACATTTTCTTTCAATTCCAATTCAAACAGTATAATTCCAATTCAATTCCAAAACTTTAAAATTAGAATGTAATTCAACAGAAATTCTCCACTTCATGAGTGATTTCAAGAATTGAATTAGAAATTCTAATGACATTGCAATTGACCTCAACCCTGCAACAAACATAACTAATAGAACAGACCAATCAGAAAAGTTGATCAGTTTCATACACACTGGGAAGGAAAATAGCCAAACCAACATTTTGGTTCAAGAGCAACAAATATTTAGCATATATAAATATGACAATACAGGTGTGAAGGACACAAACACATGAAATCCAAAAAGGACACTATGGGCCTATGATGGACAGTTGAACATGAAATGATAATGGGATTTTTAAGTTTGATCTGTTCTGGCAGGCATAGAATAGGACAGTCAAGTCCAACTTCACAGCTCCATAAGAGTTGCATAATAAAGTGTGTTGTACTTAATTACCTAACAGGCATGAATTATGAATACATGAAGCATTGTATTAGTTTAAATGCTTTATAAATCATTAATACCATACCCAAGCAATGAATGGCTTCCAAAGAACTTCAGCGTTTTCCTTGGTGTAGAGCATGACCTCTACAGCAAATTAAGGATTTTCAAATGCAACCCCTCCCCCTCTCATACAAACACTTACATCTCCCCGTTTCACAAGGCTCCTTCCTATACTTCTCTTCTCAAAACAAAGACTGACTTCTGTCAGTTATCTTAAATTCAAAATATGTACTTCAGCAGGACATTTAAAAGAGAATTATAAAACAGTGCTACAGTATAAATGAGGCTGCTGTAGGGGTCTTTGTTTACATCCAAAATGGCATCTCATTCCTTACATAGGGCTCTGGTCAAAAGTAGTGCACTAAGAGGACAAGAGTAGTGCACTATATATGGAATAGGGTGCAATTTCAGATGCACTTTGTGCTGTGTTGATTAGTGCTGGTTTTGTTGGGTTGTTTGTGTTAGACTAGAGGGACATTTCAGATCCCGGAGACTAGTTTTTCCAGAAGAAACCATTGTCTTCTGGCTCCAGGTCGATTCTAATCTGAGGCACAGCTTTTTTTCAATAGATTCAGACAGAGATAGAAAGAGAAGAGAGGGATAAAGAGCGAGAGAGTGAGAGAGAGAGGAGACAGAGAGAAGGTAGAGAGATTGAACAACCATGACACGCTATACTCTATGACTGTTTGTCACACTATAGAAATCTGTGGGTGTCTGGGGGTATAGAATAAGTCACGCAGGCTCGCTCACACAGATACCTTGCTACAGTAGTGTGCTCAAAGTAGTCCTCAACATGGTGAGTGTTGGTCACGGAAAGACGACGGGGGTCCTAAGAGAGAAGACAAAACACACACAACATTAACAAGTTTCAGCCACTTAAATATTCACTCTCAAAATATCATCATAATTCAGACCAGGTCCAGCAAAAGAGGATAATTCGAGCAAGCGTTGCAAAGCCATGATGTTTCACGGTAGGAGCAGCTGTTAATTAAGCATTTATAAGCAGCTGTTAATTAAGCATTTGTAAGCAGCTGTTAATAGAACAATAAGAAAGGATTAGAAAAGTAAGCTCATCTGCGTTAGTGTGCAGAATACAGCTGGATGTCTGCAGAGTCAGAGAAAAGCGAGAGATGTGATCAAGACTCAAAGATGAGGTTAGTGCTTCACAAAGGGGAAGAGGGAGAAGGAGAGACAGAGAGAGAGATATACAGTGCCCATGGAAAGTATTCAGACTCCTTGACTTTTCCCACATTTTGTTACATTAGACTTCTTATAAAACTGTTTAAAAAAAAGATATCCACACACAATACCCCATAATCACAAAGTGTAAACAGGTTTAAGACATTTTTGCTAATTTAAGTCGGTTAGGACATCTACTTTGTGCATGACACAAGTCATTTTTCCAACAATTGTTTACAGACAGATTATTTAATTTATAATTCACTGAATCACAATTCCAGTGGGTCAGAAGTTTACATACACTAAGTTGACTGAGCCTTTAAACAGCTTTGAAAATTCCAGAAAAGGATGTCATGGCTTTAGAAGCTTCTGATAGGCTAATTGACATCATTTGAGTCAATTGGAGGTGTACCTGTGGATGTATATCAAGGCCTATCCTTCAAACTCAGTGTCTCTTTGCTTGACATCATGGGAAAATCAAAAGAAAGCAGCCAAGAAAAATTGTAGACCTCCACAAGTCTGGTTCATCCTTGGGAGCAATTTCCAAACACCTGAAGGCACCACGTTCATCTGTACAAACAATAGTACGCAAGTATTAACACCATGGGACCATGCAGCCGTCATACCGCTCAGGAAGGAGAAGCGTTCTGTCTCCTAGAGATTAACGAGACGCGTTCTGTCTCCTAGAGATTAACGAGACGCGTTCTGTCTCCTAGAGATTAACGTACTTTGGTGCGAAAAGTGCAAATCCATGCCAGAACAACAGCAACGGACCTTGTGAAGATGCTGAAGGAAACATGTACAAAAGTATCTATATCCACAGTAAAACGAGTCCTATATCGACATAACCTGAAAGGCCGCTCAGCAAGGAAGAAGCCACTCCTCCAAAACCGGCATTAAAAAAAACAGACTACGGTTTGCAACTGCACATGGGGATAAAGCACGGGGGTGGCAGCATCATGTTGTGGGGGTGCTTTGCTGCAGGAGGGACTGGTACACTTCACAAATTAGATGGCATCATGAGGAATGGAAAATTATGTGGATATATTGAAGCAACATCTCAGGAAGTTAAAGCTTGGTCGCAAATGGGTCTTCCAAATGGACAATGACCCCAAGCATACATCCAAAGTTGTGGCAAAACGGCTTAAGGACAACAAAATATAATTACAAGCATTTCATAAGTGTCAAAGGCTTTTATTGACAATTACATGAAGTTGATGTAAAGAGTCAATATTTGACCTGACCTAAGACAGGGAATTTTTACTAGAATTAAATGTCAGGAATGGTAAAAAACTGAGTTTAAGTGTAAACTTCCGACTTCCAACTGTAGTATTCAGACCCTTTGCTATGAGACTCGAAATTGAGCTCAGGTGCATCCTGTTTCCATTGATCATCCTTGAGATGTTTCTACAACTTGAATGGAGTCCGCCCGTGGTCAATTCAATTGATCGGACATGCAAAAACCAAGCCATGAGGTCAAAGGAATGGTCCGTAGAGCTCAGAGACAGGACTGTGTTGAAGCACAGATCTGGGGAAGGGTACCAAAACATTTCTGCAGCATTGAAGGTCCCCAAGAACACAGTGGCCTCCATTCTTAAATGGAAGAAGTTTGGAACCACCAAAACTCTTCCTAGAGCTGGCAGCCCAACCAAACTGAGCAATCGGGGGAGAAGGGTTTTGGTCAGGGAGGTGACCAAGAACCCGATGGTGTAGTGTGAATTTCCTGTATTACCAAATCATGAGAGAGCAAACCACACACTAGACAGAGTTATCATAAAGTCCATATTTAATTTTATTTATACACAACCCTGTGACTCTCAGATCAATTCAGTGTCTATAAATTAATTCTCTGAGAGTGCTTACACATTGCAACTGAGATCCTTTATAGCAAAGACACACATAGCCAGACAGCATTGGCTATAAATTATCGTTCAGCTTTGGTCTCCTAAACTATGTTCTTATCTCGCTCTTGGTACCACTCAGGACCACCTTACCTCATCCAATGGCATATATCAAATACACCCCCTCTTGGACAAGATCACAGAGAGACAGTGACTGGCACACAGACATTGTGGAGCCAAGAGATAATTGGTTTCCCCTCAATCATCCCTTCACATGGTTTAAAAGATATGTTTACATATGAAGACAAGCTTGACCTCTCCCCTTTCTGTGGCCCAAGTAACTGAACCCTGACAGAGAATAGATAACTGCAAACGTCCAACACTATAGTACAACAAAATACATTTTAAATGACAAGTATCTCACAAGCATATTATGAAAATAAAACATCTTAGCTAAATATGTGTAGTAAATACCAACTAATTCTGATTCTGCCACGACAATGGTCACTCTGACAGGGCTCTAGAATTCCTCTGTGGATATGGGAGAACCTTCCAGAAGGACAACCATCTCTGTAGCACTCCAACAATTAGGCCTTTATGGTAGAGTGGCCAGACGGAAGCCACTCCTCAGTAAAAAGGCACATGACAACCTGCCTGGAGTTCGCCAAAAGACACCTAAATTGACTCTCAGACTATGAGAAATTAGATTCCCTGGTCTAATGAAACCAAGATTGAACTCTTTGGCCTGAATGCCAAGTGTCACGTCTAGAGGAAATCTGGCACCTTCCCTACGGTGAAGCATGGGGTGGCAGCATCATGCTGTGGGGATGTTTTTCAGGGACTGGGAAACTAGTCAGGATTGAGGCAAAGATGAACGGAGCAAAGTACAGAGAGATCCTTGATGAAAACCTGCTCCAGTGCGCTCAGGACCTCAGTTCACCTTCCAACAGGACAACAACCCTAAGCATACAGCCAAGATAATGTAGAAGTGGCTTTGAGACAAGTATCTGAATGCCCTTGAGTGGCCCAGCCAGAGGCCGGACTTGAACTCAATCAAACATCTCTGGAGAGACCTGAACATAGCTATGCAGCAACACTCCCCATCAAACCGGACAGAGCTTAAAAGGATCTGCACAGAAGAATGGGAGAAACTCCCCAAATACAGGTGTACCAGGCTGTAGAGTCCTACGCAAGAAGATTTGAGGCTGTAATCGCTGCCAAAGGTGCTTCAACAAAATACTGAGTAAAAGGTCTGAATACTAATGTACATGTTATATTTCCGTTTCCTTTTCTTTTTTGTAATTATGGGGTATTGTGTGTAGATTGATGAGAAAAAATGTTTTTTAATCCATTTTAGAATAAGGCTGTAACCTAACAAAATGTGGAAAAAGTCAAGGGGTCTGAATACAAATAGAGAAAGAGCGAGCGAGACAAATAGAGATTGAGGGGGAAGGAGGCAAGAAGGTAAGAGAAACATTTCCAAGAAGGCGTTAGCAGCACTCATTAAGACTGCTTTTACACATAATACGTAAATATGTGTAGTAAATATCTCTTTCTCTTCACCACAGATGTGCAACTTTCCTGCTTACACTATCCTTACTTTACCCATGTGTGCAGTTATTAGCATACCGTAAATACACAGTACATAGACAAACAAAACAAGGATAGCTATTCAAACTATACAGGAGTTTGTGATCTAAACCATATTGCACATACTGTTGCACACTTGATTAATAAAAAGATTCACAAAAGTGTGGAACGCTGTCTACAAACGCTGTCTACTCTACTGGTATAATGGTAATTAGCATCAGAGAGTCATTGAGAGAATCTCAATTGCATATTCCTCGCGTCCTCTCTCCGCGCCTGCTTCTCAAAACCCCTTGGAAGAGAAGGTCAGAGGGGACGGACCTCTGGCTTCCTCATCTAATGGATTTTGAGAAGGAGGTGAGGAGTATGCAATTGAGATTCTCCCATTCTCTTTACACTATACCTCTCAGAGGGGGGTATGTGGTGCAGAAGTGTCCAACACTACCTAAAGAGGTGGCTTGGTAAAGAGATTTGAATCTAGATCCGTCTCTTAACACTACAAAATATGTGTTGTGGAACTGGTATGTGTTGTCAAAGAAGTATAGAGTAAAAAGGCTCTAAGCCCCGTACAGTTGTGGGTACGAGACCCCATGCAGTCTTGTTGTACTCACTGTCCGAGGCCTTATCCTTATTCCCCAACATGGGCTCCGTCTCCATTATATCCATGGAGATTTTAATACTGGGGATTTTGTCATTGTAGGGGTACTCAGGGGGCTGGAGGGAGAGAATAACAATTGCTATACTTTCTGCTACTTACTTCAACTCATTTAACTGGCAACTAACTACCTGGGTCATACTCATTAGGGCACACTATAGCAAATCATTTTGCAATGGAAAACCAAAACGGGGGTTTCTCATAAGTTCAGGTACTGTAGTCCCTCCCTGTTTCATTGTGTTTTCTTCTGTTTGGTACCTAATGAATACGACCCATGTATCTACTGTTATGGCGTCCAGTGGTGCGCCGTTTAATCAAACAAACAAGTCATTCATAATGTCATCCATGCTGTGTAATTATCATTTTACAATGTAGTTTCTACACAAATACCTGGTGATATCTGTACCATATGTATGTCCGTAGGAAAAGACAGTGCTCAGACAGACAGTGTTCATTTCAGTACCGTAACATAAAGTGTTAGCCAGTTCTCATTTGGAGAACAGTGTTCACAGAAGGGATTGTTTCGGATAGGAGGAGTGGTGTGACTGTTAGGAGGGAGGACAGGTCATGAGTTAAGCGTGCTAGTGTTCTACAAAAAGTAACATGCTACTGTTACCTCTACTGTTACCACTACTACTACTACTACTACTACTACTACTACTGTTACTACTGCTACTACTGTTACTACTACTACTGCTACTACTGTTACTACTACTACTACTGTTACTACTACTACTGTTACTACTACTACTGCTACTACTGTTACTACTACTACTACTGTTACTACTACTACTACTACTACTACTGTTACTACTGTTACTACTACTACTACTACTACTGTTACTACTACTACTACTGTTACCACTACTACTACTACTACTGTTACTACTGTTACTACTACTGTTACTACTACTGTTACTACTACTACTGTTACTACTACTGTTCGTACTACTACTACTGTTACTACTACAAATACTACTACAAGGTAGATCCCTTGGGGGAAACACATGAAATCAAGCAGACTGATCCACTTTCAATAAAGCCTCAAAATGACTTACAAAATCGATTTCACTGTCGATGCTTCCTTTCTTCTGTTTCTTCTTCCTCTTCTCGTCCTCCTTCTTCTTCTTGTCTTTCTCTGGGATGACGTCATCCAGGTAGCTGAGATCTTGCTGGGAGAAGATGTAGTCCATGGCCTTTCTGACTGCCACCAGGGCCAAGATCTGGAGAGACGGACACATACACGTCAGTGGGGATAGATAATGGCTACTATATACTGTGTTGGTGGGTACATGGCTGGATGCATTGTATAGTATTGTGTGTTTGTGTCTGTTAGTAACGGTTTCCACACTGCTTAAGTGAATGTGTCACTACTGTATTGTACACGTGTATGAATGGTTTATTATTGGCTCCTTGGTACATTTCATCGTGTAGGTGTACTTGTTTGTGTATGTCGGGCTCTCAGACACGTACCTGTGAGTGTGTGTCTGTGCATGCCTAGGTGTACTAAAACTCTAAACCACTTTTATTCTCCCCACAGAAACACATATAAGGCCCTCCCTCACCCTCCCTTCGGCAAATCTGACCATGACTCTCTTCTCCTGCTTCCTGTTTACAAACAAAAGCTCAAACAGGAAGTACCAGTGACGCGTTGAAGCAGTGATCCGATGAAGCAGACACGAGGCTACAAGACTGGGAGTACAGACTGGGATATATTCCAGGATTCTGCAAAAGAACAATACAGAAGGAAGGTGGAATCCTATTTCAACGGCTTCAATGCTAAACGTACTGTATGTGGCAGGGCTAGCAAACGATAACGGATTACAAATGGAAACCCAGCCGTGAGATGCCCAGTGATGCTCCAAATGCATTTTATGCTCGCTTCAAGGAAAACAATATTGAGTCCTGTTGTTCCGGATGACTGTGTGATCTCGCTCTCCATGGCCGATGTAAAACTTTTAAACAAGTTGACATTTTCAATCTCCATGTGTCCCAGTCTGTAATGTTTTAAACTGACCACCCATTGTCCCTGTTCCCAAGGACTCCAAGGTAACCAGGACCATCTACCTGTAGCACTCACATCTGTAATTATGAAGTGCTTTGAAAGGCTGGTCATGACAAAAATCAACACTATCATCCCAGGCACCCTGGACTCACTCCAATTCGCATATTGCCCCAAGATCACACAGATCCACAGATAAAGCAATCTCAACTGCACTTCACAGTGCCCTACCTGGACAAGAGGGGAAATAGCTATGTGAGAATGCTGTACATAGACTACAGCTCAGCGTTCAACACCATAGTTCCCTCCAAGCTCATTACCAAGCTGTGGACCTTGGGACTGAACACCTCCCTATGTAACTGGTTCCTGGACTTCCTGATGGGACTCTCCAAGGTGGTGAGTGTAGGCAACAACACCACTGCTAAGTGGACCCTCAACACACGGGCCCCTCAAGGGTGTGTCCTTAGTCTGTTTACCCACGATCGTGTGGCCACGCAAGACTCCAACACCATCATCAAGTTTGCTGAAGACACGACAGTGGCTGGCCTGATCACCAATGGTGATGAGAGCCTACAGGGAGGAGGTCAGAGACTTGGCAGTGTGGTGCAATGACAACAACCTTTCCTTCAACATCAGGAAGACTAAGGACTACAGGAGAAAGAGGGGATTGCATGCTCCCATCCACATTGACAGGGCAGTAGTGGAGAGGGTTGAGAGATTCAAGTTCCTTGGACCACCCCACACAGTCGTGAAGAGGGCACGACAGCGCCTCTTCCCCCTCCGGAGAGTGAAAAGATTTGGCATGGGCCCTCGGATCCTCAAAAGGTTCTACATCTGCTCCATCGAGAGCATCTTGACTGGCTGTATCACCGCTTGGTATGGCAAATGTACCACCAGACCACAAAGCTCTACTGAGGTGTGGTACAGACATCCCAGTACATCACTTGGGCCAAGCTCCTAGTCTGTCCATTAGACTAAGTTCACCGAAATTCTAAATTACATTGCTATAGAGACCTCTGAATATTCACTATTTTTAGGGTTCATACACCTTTTCCATGACCTCTCTATGACCTTTAACCAAATGTTCATGGCTAGTATTATAGCTCACATGAAAACATAAGCATTATTGACACTGGAAAGCTGCTGTGTCTGATCCCATGTAGACCTACCACCTCCTGCCATTGACCAAGGCACTTAAATCCCCACATAAAAATGCACTGTTAGTCACATGTTGTCAACATGTGGTCAACCCTCCATCTAGAGAGCACCTGGGTGTGAAGGCTTGGCTTTTGATCCAGCCCTGAAACACCCAAGTCTGCTTCTCAAGGTCCTGTCGACTAGCTGATGTTCAGGCTGCAATGGGGTTCGACCAGGGCATGAACAAAAGCCTGCACACCCAGTAACTATCCTGGATCCAGGATTGTTGCCACAGTAGATATAAAATATTGTAACAATACATCCAAATACTTTTGTCTTTTTAAAATGATTCCCTCATTCAATAAATCAGGGATCAAATGGCTAAGGTAGGCTACTTCAAAGCAAGGTATCTAACTAAACATGTTTATATATATATATATGTTTATATATATATATATATATATATATATATATATATATATATATATATATATATATATATATATATATATATATATATATATATATATATATACAGTGCCTTGCGAAAGTATTCAGCCCCTTTACTTTCAGTGCAGCAAACTCTCTCCAGAAGTTCAGTGAGGATCTCTGAATGATCCAATGTTGACCTAAATGACTAATGATGATAAATACAATCCACCTGTGTGTAATCAAGTCTCCGTATAAATGCACCTGCACTGTGATAGTCTCAGAGGTCCGTTAAAAGCGCAGAGAGCATCATGAAGAACAAGGAACACACCAGGCAGGTCCGAGATACTGTTGTGAAGAAGTTTAAAGCCGGATTTGGATACAAAAAGATTTCCCAAGCTTTAAACATCCCAAGGAGCACTGTGCAAGCAATAATATTGAAATGGAAGGAGTATCAGACCACTGCAAATCTACCAAGACCTGGCCGTCCCTCTAAACTTTCAGCTCATACAAGGAGAAGACTGATCAGAGATGCAGCCAAGAGGCCCATGATCACTCTGGATGAACTGCAGAGATCTACAGCTGAGGTGGGAGACTCTGTCCATAGGACAACAATCAGTCGTATATTGCACAAATCTAGCCTTTATGGAAGAGTGGCAAGAAGAAAGCCATTTCTTAAAGATATCCATAAAAGGTGTCGTTTAAAGTTTGCCACAAGCCACCTGGGAGACACACCAAACATGTGGAAGAAGGAGCTCTGGTCAGATGAAACCAAAATTGAACTTTTTGG
The DNA here is from genome assembly GCF_023373465.1 of Oncorhynchus keta. Classification (NCBI taxonomy): domain Eukaryota; kingdom Metazoa; phylum Chordata; class Actinopteri; order Salmoniformes; family Salmonidae; genus Oncorhynchus; species Oncorhynchus keta. Next base: position 19,551,284 of record NC_068429.1, read on the forward strand.
CAACAATGCAAAACGTTATGTTTGGCGTAAAAGCAACACAGCTCATCACCCTGAACACACCATCCCCACTCTCAAACATGGTGGTGGCAGCATCATGGTTTGGGCCTGCTTTTCTTCAGCAGGGACAGGGAAGATGGTTAAAATTGATGGGAAGATGGATGGAGCCAAATACAGGACCATTCTGGAAGAAAACCTGATGGAGTCTGCAAAAGACCTGAGACTGGGATGGAGATTTGTCTTCCAACAAGACAATGATCCAAAACATAAAGCAAAATCTACAATGGAATGGTTCAAAAATAAACATATCCAGGTGTTAGAATGGCCAAGTCAAAGTCCAGACCTGAATCCAATCGAGAATCTGTGGAAAGAACTGAAAACTGCTGTTCACAAATGCTCTCCATCTAACCTCACTGAGCTCGAGCTGTTTTGCAAGGAGGAATGGGAAAAAAAATTCAGTCTCTCGATGTGCAAAACTGATAGAGACATACCCCAAGCGACTTACAGCTGTAATCGCAGCAAAAGGTGGCGCTATAAAGTATTAACTTAAGGGGGCTGAATAATTTTGCACGCCCAATTTTTCAGTTTTTGATTTGCTAAAAAAGTTTGAAATATCCAATAAATGTCGTTCCACTTCATGATTGTGTCCCACTTGTTGTTGATTCTTCACAAAAAAATACAGTTTTATATCTTTATGTCTGAAGCCTGAAATGTGGCAAAAGGTCGCAAAGTTCAAGGGGGCCGAATACTTTCGCAAGCACTGTATATATATATATATATAAAAAGGCTCAAATATGAATGTTTCAGGCGAGATCTATACACAGTAAGTTAGTTGTAAATTAGACTATTCTTAGAATGTTTTTTACGTTGTCACAATTACATGGCTACTGTTTAATAGAGGGGAATCCCAGCTTTCCAATGGTGCAGATTTATTTAGGCTCTACAGTGCCTAAATGCAGCTAAATGAATGCTTAGTTCGCTATAGTTAACTAGAGAGATAAGTGCTACTAGTTATGTTTTGAATTGGTGATCTAGTTAGTCTGTCTGTCATTATTGTATACCTGCTCTTTCTCCGCGGGCAACGACCCACTCACACTGGTACACTCGCAGCACCACAGACAGGAAATGAAGGGTCAAAACGATAATGCCTGATATGTAGTTTTATTATTGATTGATCTTATTCAAAAGTGTCCTTTCATGAATTACATTACCAACAATTATGAAACTAATTTCCATGACCTTACAAACCCTAATTTGACGACTTGGCACAGTGCATCATGCCATTCAGACTGGCGAAATCTCAAACAGCCTACTGTCACACACAGATTCACAGACTAGCAGTAAATAAACTGAAACAAAGCAGAATCAGTAAATGAATGTCCATTCTCCATTACTATTCAATGAAGATCCCGCCTTCATTCTGCTTTGATCAACCTTTTTTGCCTCGTGTGTGAATCTGGGCCAGAGATTGGCTATTTTGTTTTTATAGAGGAGCCGGGTACGCAATTCCTCAAAAATGTGCCGGTACTACGTTCCCGATCAGCTCAAGCCCAAGTCAAGCACTGGTCATAAGTTAATTAATGGTTACCTGGACTGTCTGCACGGACTCTATGCACATTTACAAAACTATACATTTATATACACACTATATGCACACACACACTACACTGACACCCTCACACATTCACTACATACGCACACACACACAAACATACTGACAACACAAACACACACACTTTTACCTTCATTTGCTGCTGCTACTCTGTTCTTTATTTTACTCTTATTATTATCTATTATGATGCCTAGTCACTTAACCATGCCTTCATGTACATTATACCTCAAATACCTTGCACCCTTGCACAACAATCTAGTACTGGTACTTCCTGTATATAGCTATTAGCCCTGCACATTTATCTGGTACTGGTACTTCCTGTATATAGCTATTACCCCTGCACATTTATCTGGTACTGGTACTTCCTGTATATAGCTATTAGCCCTGCACATTTATCTGGTACTGGTACTTCCTGTATATAGCTATTAGCCCTGCACATTTATCTGGTACTGGTACTTCCTGTATATAGCTATTACCCCTGCACATTTATCTGGTACTGGTACTTCCTGTATATAGCTATTAGCCCTGCACATTTATCTGGTACTGGTACTTCCTGTATATAGCTATTAGCCCTGCACATTTATCTGGTACTGGTGCTTCCTGTATATAGCTATTACCCCTGCACATTTATCTGGTACTGGTGCTTCCTGTATATAGCTATTACCCCTGCACATTTATCTGGTACTGGTACTTCCTGTATATAGCTATTACCCCTGCACATTTATCTGGTACTGGTACTTCCTGTATATAGCTATTAGCCCTGCACATTTATCTGGTACTGGTACTTCCTGTATATAGCTATTAGCCCTGCACATTTATCTGGTACTGGTACTTCCTGTATATAGCTATTACCCCTGCACATTTATCTGGTACTGGTACTTCCTGTATATAGCTCATTTTTTGTGTATTTTATTCCTGGTGGTACTGTTTTAACTCTGCATCGTTGGGAAGGGCTCATAAGCATATCCTGGTTAAGTCTACTTTACACCCGTTGTATTCGGCGCATGTGACAAATAAACTTTGGTATGTGTGTGTGTGTGTGTGTGTGTGCACGTGTGTTGCATGCTTAATCTTACCATGACAGGGAAGATGATTGCAGCGACAGTGGACTTGAGGACCCAGAGAAGGGCTAGGCAGAGGGCCTGTATGAAGGTGAACAGGTGGATACGACGCTGGGGAACGTGGCGCAAGTATATCAGGTCAGGCTGGTGCTTGGCTGGCATCAGGAGCAGCTGCAGCCGGTCCAAGAACTGATGGACAGACACAGTCGTACAGAAGTAAGGCCAGGATACATGGGGTGGGGAGCGACTGGCATCGCAGACAATATTATTGATGGGCTAATAACTAACAGGCATAGAGTTACAGACTCCATTTTGGCTCTATCTGAGTGTTCTTTGACTTACAGTTGTACAGAGGTAAGGCCCAGATACATGGGAGTGGATGCGGCTGGTGTACCATGTTGGTTAGCAGTGGACTAATATCACTAACGCCTAGAATTTCAGACTGCATTTTGGGTCAGAGTCACTCACCTGGACACCGTTGAGAGATGCCACTCCCATGTAAAGGAACACGCCATAGAGCACGGGCATGGGGATGAACTGGGAAGACAGAACAGGAATGGGTGAACAAGAGAAAGGTAATAGAGGCTGTATTTCCACAGAAATAATAACCAAAAAACAGCATTCCTCCCTTTTACTATTTTTTAGGGCTGATATGAAGTTAGGGTTAACCCTGTTTTCAATAACATCAGTGAGAGACAAATAACGATGCAACATGTCATCAAAAGTTAACTCTCCAATTAATCACTGGGATATACAGTATATACACATAGATAGGGTGTGCTACCTTCTAATGTTTTGCAAGTTTATAGTCGGTTAGTCTGCACCTCGTTAACATTTTTGGTGTATGTCGTTAGCTTCTACTAAATAACATGTTGTATAACAAAGCACAAATTTATTCTACGTAGAAGATGATAAATGCATTTACAGTCAGAACCAGCCTAAAATAGCAGTCTGTCGACATGGCCAAAGCACCTTATCTGGCATTACTAGAATGTGCTGTTACTAGAGTCGACCTGTCATGTGGCTGACCTCTGAACAGATCTGATAGAATGTGCTGTTACGAGAGTCTACTACAGTAGAAGCTTAAGATCTCATCTTCATTACAGATAGAGATATCCCCCAGGTAGTAGCGTCGTCTCTAGCTCTCTATTCTGGTCTTGTTGACCCATTACTCTCATGTGTTCTTTATTCTGATGAAATGTTCACATGATGTCTCGCTGTCTGCTAATATATATTATATATATAATGTATAGATCATGCATTCTATTGTACTTTTTTTTTTCTTTTACATTTTTATTTAAATGTAACCTTTATTTAACCAGGTGCGTCGTCCGGCCAAATCTGCCACCCTATGGGACTCCCAAGCACAGCTGGTTGTGATACAGCCTGGAATTGAACCAGGGTGTTTGTAGTGACGCCTCTAACACTGAAATGCAGTGCTTCAGACCGCTGCGCCACTCGGGAGCCTAAGTTGTACTAGGTACTGATTTATAGGTTTCCTGATTTTCTTTCTTGAGCATGTGACATATGTAATTATTATTTAAACAGAAGCCAGGTGTGGGTGTCTACCTATTACACTGATGGTGTGATTTCTGCCAAAACATTTATATTTTGTTTTTTACCTTTTTGGCATCATGACGACCAAATAAAATAATTTTGATTTTTGTATTTAAGCATCAGTTTTGGATCTTTATTTTCACTGGGTGGGTTTCCATCGAAGTATTCCTAGTTTTGATACCTACGCACCTGGAACTAACACTATTTGATAAAAAGGACCTTTAAAGAGCACAGACGGCCTCATCATTTATACTACCCTAAAGTGTCCACAAGGGGGAGTACCATTCCCACTCACTGTAAGGACAATGACAGCTTTTATATTTATCATGGTCAGGTTAACAAGAGAACAAGAAACCTGACTAACCTGCTCACTGAGCTGCAAACTGAGCCTAAGCCCCGATTCACATCACCTCAATTAGGCCACTCACTAATTGGATGACTACAATATTTCACAATTTGAATGAGTGATGGGATTTTCCACTAAAAGGGGAGGACAGTGATCCAGTAAGATTTAAAGGGAATGACCATGTCGATTTGTGGGTTAGATTCCCGCTGGGACCACACATATGATAATGTAAGCAAGTACTACTGTAAATCACCTTGGATAAAAGTGTCTGCTAAATGGCATATATTATTATAGATTTAAGGGAAATGAATAGGCAGATTTAAAGGGAACAGGTGTTTGAAGTTACCTTGAGGATAGGAGCCATGAAGACAGACAGTCCAGTCAGAACAAAGACAAAGACACCGGTCACTCTCTGCTCTCTGAGGTAAGAAAAAACATATTTCACCACATCACACTGACACCACAGTCAGTTTTCTCATTTTTCTGTCCAAACTATTGACCACTGTTCTGATATGACAATCAAATAACTTCAACATGTTCATGCTCGAAATGACCATTTGTTAGCACTGGTGCTACATGAAATTTAGCAGCACCAGAAAATACAATTAAATGTTTTTGTTGTTGATTGAGATAAATCTTATATTAGACCTATATGAATTCTAACTACTTTTGAAGCACATGTTGTGCCCTAGAAATGAATATCTAACACTTTAAAGACATTTGTTAATTATAAAAGCTCAAATGTTTATACAGTGTATATACACCTGTCACTGAAATTACAAAGTCATTTGTGGTATACTAGGTTTCTACATTGTCTAAAAGCCTTGTGTAAAATTGCACACTATCTCTTTAAAAACGTCAGGTTTGTGATGACTACATGCAAGAGATCTCATTCATTCAATTGCTATGATCATTGGTCTCCTGAAGAAGCTATCCCTTTTCCTTTCTGTGCCCCTAAATGTGTGGATATAGGTCTACTGGTGGTCACCAGGTTGTTAGCGGGTATTACAATGATGTTACATGACTTAAGTGTAAACAAATGGTTCATGACACACAAATAGTTTTAGAATGGCCCATGACATGGTTTATGAATTTTGAATATAAAATGCGGTCTCGGTGATCCGCTTATAGGAAGAAGGTAAAAATGCTGCGCCATATGGGTCGGATATTTTAAACATTTTAGTATTTTCGGACAACTTAGGACGTTGCACACCCTTGGCTGAATGCTGTGTGCAATATCCTAAGTTGTCAGAAAATACGAAAATGGTGGTAGAAAATGTTGTTTTATTAATTAAGACAGTACATATTTTCCCCAGTGTTTCATGGCAGCTCACCATTAAAGCTAGTTAACGAGGAAAATGATGCCTTTGCAGCCTGAATGGAGAATGCTTTATGTATGAGCCGGAAATGCACATCAATCCTAGATGATAGTTCAGATCTCCCGGCCACTATCGGCTTCGTGTTTTTACTCTAGGGCACTCGGAAACAACGGTATAGTGAAACCGTATTATTACAACATTATCTGGGAGATATTTTTTCTAGATGCACAGTGCTCCCAAAATAAAACTACTTTTGCGATCAAATTGGTGGCACTTTAGAGCCCTGTCTATGGGATTGTAAAATGTCATGAATCAATTTAAAACAAAACAAAAAACAGACCTTAGGTGGGAATGGCAACAAAGTGAAACTAAGGCCTTTGTAGGCTGCATGTGAAAGAGCCAGGAATCATTCTGCTCTGATAACTCTCTCCGCTCCACTGACCCTCTCTCCTCGCTTACCTCTCAACTCTCTAACTCCCTCCCTCCCACCCGCCCTGCTCACCTCCCTCCCCACCTCCCTCCCCGCTCACCCACCTGACACCCAGGAACTTGGGTTGCTCCCCAGGGGCAGAGCACTGAGTCTCCATCTTCAGAGAGTCGATGTGGGCGATGGAGATGACAGTAGCAGCCACGTACCAGGGCAGGCCCATGAAGGAACAAACGATCAGTAGTATTGCTACCCAGAACAGGTCCAAATGGTAGCCTGCCCCTTTCTGTGAGGACCAGGAGAGGAGAAGGTGTGTCAGTAACCACTAACCACAAGCAAACAGAGTCTAGTTCCTTTAACAAATTACTATTGATGTAACATCCAATACAAAGCGGTGAAACCCCCCCCAGAGCTCCCAATTCAGTCTCTACCCCTCTTCACCTACCCCCTAAAGCCATTTCTTCCCTCTTCTGCTGTGCCTCATTCTCTTATCTTAAGACATTATCTTATTTAATCTCCTTACCCCTCTGACCCAGTGGCCCTTCATCCCTCAATGTTCCCCTTCCATCCCTCCCATCCTCCCTTCCTCTACATCCACCCCTCCCTTTCCCCTCCATCCCCTCTACCTTAAGTTTGTGCTCCTTCCTGTTCACGATGACGGCGGTGATCTGCTGGTCCATGAACACCAGGATGGTGACCAGGAGAGCAGGGAGGGCTGCTGCCAGATAAACCCACCACGGGTTCCCTCCAAATGGGGGCACGAACCAGCCACGGTTGGGGCTGGTGGGCTGGGGACCAGGAGCAGAGAGACACAGCCAGTCAGATATATAGTAGGTTAGGGTGGATAAACACACAAGACAACAGACACACATCATCCTTGCCAAGTAAACAGTCATGGTTGCAGGATGTTGTTAGAAATGTAATTTTGTTGTTATAACATTACACTAACTCATGGAATATATTTTATATTACGGTTGCCCAGACAATAACCTAAAAAGTTACTACTTACTCTGTTCTCACAAATGACAGTAAGAAATGTGAAGGGAGGGTGACCACAAAAATGTGTGCGTAAAGTAGAGGTAAAGAATGTGATATATATTTTTTATTCTGGGGAAGAGGCTTCCAGTTGGGGGGGATTGGAGCAGAACGGGGTGGTTAACTTCAGAACCGATACTTCACCCCTCCTCACCCACACTCCCTCCACCACTTGAGACACCCTAGGCCCTCCATCACTTGAGACAGCATAGGCCCTCCACCACCCGAGACAGCATAGGCCCTCCACCACTCAAGACAGCCTAGGCTCTCCACCACTCAAGACAGCCTAGGCTCTCCACTACTCAAGACAGCATAGGCCCTCCACCACCCGAGACAGCATAGGCCTTCCACCACTCGAGACACCCTAGGCCCTCCACCACCCGAGACAGCATAGGCCTTCCACCACTCGAGACAGCCTAGGCCCTCCACCACTCCACCACTCGAGACAGCATAGGAGACAGCCTAGGCCCTCCACCACTCGAGACAGCATAGGCCCTCCACCACTCGAGACAGCCTAGGCCCTCCACCACTCGAGACAGCCTAGGCCCTCCACCACTCGAGACAGCCTAGGCCCTCCACCACTCGAGACAGCCTAGGCCCTCCACCACTCGAGACAGCCTAGGCCCTCCACCACTCGAGACAGCCTAGGCCCTCCACCACTCGAGACAGCATAGGCCCTCCACCACTCGAGACAGCATAGGCCCTCCACCACTCGAGACAGCATAGGCCCTCCACCACTCGAGACAGCATAGGCCCTCCACCACTCGAGACAGCATAGGCCCTCCACCACTCGAGACAGCCTAGGCCCTCCACCACTCGAGACAGCCTAGGCCCTCCACCACTCGAGACAGCCTAGGCCCTCCACCACTCGAGACACCCTAGGCCCTCCACCACTCGAGACACCCTAGGCCCTCCACCACTCGAGACAGCATAGGCCCTCCACCACTCGAGACACCCTAGGCCCTCCACCACTCGAGACACCCTAGGCCCTCCACCACTCGAGACACCCTAGGCCCTCCACCACTCGAGACACCCTAGGCCCTCCACCACTCGAGACACCCTAGGCCCTCCACCACTCGAGACAGCCTAGGCCCTCCACCACTCGAGACAGCCTAGGCCCTCCACCACCCGAGACAGCATAGGCCCTCCACCACTCGAGACAGCCTAGGCCCTCCACCACTTGAGACAGCCTAGGCCCTCCATCACTCGAGACACCCTAGGCCCTCCACCACTCGAGACCCCATAGGCCCTCCACCACTCGAGACACCCATAGGCCCTCCACCACTCGAGACAGCCTAGGCCCTCCACCACTCGAGACAGCCTAGGCCCTCCACCACTCGAGACCCCATAGGCCCTCCACCACTCGAGACACCCATAGGCCCTCCACCACTCGAGACACCCATAGGCCCTCCACCACTCGAGACACCCATAGGCCCTCCACCACTCGAGACAGCCTAGGCCATCCACCACCCGAGACAGCATAGGCCATCCACCACCCGAGACAGCATAGGCCCTCCACCACTCGAGACAGCATAGGCCCTCCACCACTCGAGACAGCATAGGCCCTCCACCACTCGAGACAGCCTTGGCCCTCCACCACTCGAGACAGCCTTGGCCCTCCACCACTCGAGACACCCTAGGCCCTCCACCACTCGAGACCCCATAGGCCCTCCACCACTCGAGACAGCCTCGGCCCTCCACCACCCGAGACAACATAAACTCTCCACCACTTGAGACACCCTAGGCCCCCCTCCACCGCTCGAGACAGCATAAGCCCTCCACCACTTGAGACAGCTTAGGCCCTCCACCACCCGAGACAGCATAGTCCCTCCACCACTCGAGACAACATAGGCCCTCCACCACTCGAGACAGCCTAGGCCCTCCACCACTCGAGACAGCCTAGGCCCTCCACCACTCAAGACACCCTAGGCCCTCCACCACTCGAGACAGCCTTGGCCCTCCACCACTCGAGACACCCTAGGCCCTCCACCACTCGAGACACCCTAGGCCATCCACCACCCGAGACACCCTAGGCCATCCACCACCTGAGACAGCATAGGCCCTCCACCACTCGAGACAGCCTAGGCCCTCCACCACTCGAGACCCCATAGGCCCTCCACCACTCGAAACACCCTAGGCCCTCCACCACTCGAGACAGCCTCGGCCCTCCACCACCCGAGATAGCATAGGCTCTCCACCACTCGAGACCTCCTAGGCCCTCCACCGCTCGAGACAGCATAGGCCCTCCACCACTCGAGACAGCCAAGGCCCTCCACCACTCGAGACACCATAGGCCCTCCACCACTCGAGACACCATAGGCCCTCCATCACTCGAGACAGCATAGGCCCTCCACCACTCGAGAAAGCATAGGCCCTCCACCACTCGAGACAGCATAGGCCCTCCAGGCCCTCCACCACTCGAGACAGCATCGAGACCCCATCCCTCCACCACTCGAGACAGCATAGGCCCTCCACCACTCGAGACAGCATAGGCCCTCCACCACTCGAGACAGCATAGGCCCTCCACCACTCGAGACAGCATAGGCCCTCCACCACTCGAGACAGCATAGGCCCTCCACCACTCAAGACAGCATAGGCCCTCCACCACTCGAGACAGCATAGGCCCTCCACCACTCGAGACAGCCTAGGCCCTCCATCACTCGAGACAGCCTAGGCCCTCCATCACTCGAGACAGCCTAGGCCCCAGTGAAGTAAGGTAAACTAAGATAAGGTAATAAAGTAAGTGATTGGTTCTGTGTCTGAGTTTCAGGATCTCGGCAGTGGTACCCTGGATTATATAAGACTTTAGAACAATGATTACATTACATATTATGTCTGCTTAAGACAAGGCAGCATTGTTCAGGCAGAGATCAGATTGATACACCAGTCCCTCTTGTGTAATTCTAGAAAACAATAGCACCTCAATCTATCAATCACAACCTGGACCAGAGTATACTACATACTCCTTTGCCTGTATTTGAATTTAAAGCCTTATCACTAACGTGAATGCATGTGTGAAACTGTGCACTATAGAACAAAATAAAAATAGAGGATTGTGGACATTATACAAGGTCAAAGTTGTAGAACAAGGCCTGTCTCAATGCTACTGTAATCCACCCAGGTTCTCACCTTGAATTCAGTTGGCACGATGAGCTTGGGTGTGTCCACTCCGACAAAGGCATCCACTCCACAGAAGATAACAATAGTCAGGATGATGGCAAAATCACTGATCAGCTTCCTCACCTACGGTACAATAGGGGGAGGAACATCATGTTGATTTTGACAGTTGACAGTTAGGCAAGGCTTTTGGCTGAGGCAATACAGGAAGGACTTCCCTTTTTCAATGTTACGTCCAGGGAAAGACTGAATGTACGTCACACAAAAAAAATTCTAAGGTGGAGCAGAATGTTTTTTAGCTAACCCATTATGGCCTGTGTAGTTCCTTTACTCATTGAGCTAATCAGGGTGTTCTAGCCATAATAATCACCTTTTCTCACGTTTCACATACATATACACTACCTGTCAAAAGTTTTAGAACACCTACTCATTCAAGGGTTTTTCTTTATTTTTACTATTTTCTACATTGTAGAATAAGAGTGTGCAAAGTTGTCATCAAGGCAATGGGTGGCTATTTGAAGAATCTCAAATATAAAATATATTTTTATTTGTTAAACAATTTGTGGGTTACTACATGATTCCATGTGTTATTTCATAGTTTTGATGTCTTCACTATTATTCTACAATGTTGAAAATAGTCAAAATAAAGAAAAACCCTTGAATTAGTAGGTGTTCTATATCTTTTGACCGATAGTGCATTCGGAAGGTTTTCCTACCCCTTCACTTTTTACACATTTTATGACATTACAGCTTTATCCTAAAATTGATTAAATCCGACCCCCCTCATCAAACTACAGACAATACCCCATAATGACAAAGGAAAAACAGATTTTACTTTTTTTAACATTTAAATATTACATTTACATAAGTATTCAGACAATTTACTCAGTACTTTGTTGAAGCACCTTTGTCAGTGATTACAGCCTCAAGTCCTGTTGGGTATGACGCTACAAGATTGGCACACCTATATTTGCGGAGTTTCTCCCATTCTTCTCTGCAGATCATCTCAAGCTCTGTCAGGTTGGATGGGGAGCGTCGCTCCACAGCTATTCTCAGGTCTCTCCAGAGATGTTCGATCAGGTTCAAGTATGGACTCTGGCAGGGCCACTCAAGGACATTCAGAGACTTGTCCCGAAGTCACTCCTCGGTCGTATTGGCTGTGTGCGTAGGGTTGTTGTCATGTTGGAAGGTGAACCCTCGCCCCAGTCTGAGGTCCTGAGCAGGTTTTCATCAAGGATCTCTCTGTACTTCGCTCTGTTCATCTTTCTCTTGATCCTCACTAGTCCCCCAGTCCCTGCCTCTGAAAAACAACCCCACAGCATGATGCTGCCACCACCATGCTTCACCGTAGGGATGTTTCCTCCAGACGTGACACTTGTCATTCAGGCTAAAGAGTTCAATCTTGGTTTCATCAGACCAGATAATCTTGTTTCTCATGGTCTGAGAGTACTTTAGGTGCCTTTTGGCAAACTCCAAGCGGGCTGTCATGTGCCTTTTACTGGTTTCCGTCTGGCCACTCTACTATAAAGGCCTGATTGGTGGAGTGCTGCAGAGATGGTTGTCCTTCTGGAAGGTTTTCCCATCTCCACAGAGGAACTCTGGAGGTCTGTTCTTGGTCACCTCCCTGAATAAAGGCCCTTCTCCCCCGATTGCTCAGTTTGGCCAACTCTAGGAAGAATCTTGGTGGTTCCAAACTTCTTCCATTTAAGTATCAATAGTCAATACATGTTAGAATCACCTTTGGCAGCGATTACAGCTGTGAGTCTTTCTGGTTAAGTCTCTAAGAGCTTTGCACACCTGGGTTGTACAATATTTGCAAGTCTTGCCATAGATTTTCAAGCAGATTTAAGTCAAAACTGTAACTCAGCCACTCAGGAACATTCACTGTCTTCTTGGTAAGCAACTCCAGTGCAGATTTGGCCTTGTGTTTTAGGTTACTGTCCTGCTGAAAGGTGAATTCATCTGCCAGGGTCTGGTGGAAAGCAGACAGAACAAAGTTGTCCTCTAGGATTTTGCCTCTGTTTAGCTCCATTCCATTTATTTTTTATCCCAATCCTTAACAATTACAAGTATCCTCATAACATGGTGCAGCCACCATCATGCTTGAAAATATGGAGTGGTACTCAGTAATGTGTTGTATTGGATTTGCCCCAAACATAACGTTTTGTAAAGTTAATTACTTTTTTGCAGTATTACTTTAGTGCCTTGTAGCAAACATGATGCATGTTAGGAAGGGTGCCTATATCTTTGTAGTGACTGTAGTTAATAACTTCACCATGCACAAAGGGATATTCAATGACTGTTTTTTCTGTCTGTTTTATCTTCTTCTCAAAACCTCCCTGGTCTTTACGGTTGAATCTGTGTTTGAAATTCACTGCTCGACTGAGGGACCAAACAGAAAATTGTATGAGTGGGCTACAGAGATGAGGTAGTCATTCACAATCATGTGAAATACTATTATTGCACACTATCCATGCAACTTATTATGTGACTTGTTATGCAATTTTTTACTCCTGAACTTTTAGGCTTGCCATAATAAAGGGGTTGAATACTTATTGACTCAAGACATTTCAGCTTTTCATTTGTAATTAATTTGTTTAAAAAAATAATAATAATTCCACTTTGACATTGTGGGGTATTGTGTGTAGGCCAGTGACAAAGAATCTAAATGTAATCCATTTGAAATTTAGGCTGTAATAAAACAAAATGTGGGGAAAGTCAAGGGGTGTGAATACATACATACATACATACATACATACATACATACATACATACATACATACATACATACATACATACATACATACATACATACATACATACATACATACATACATACATACATACATACATACATATATATAGTTGAAGTCGGAAGTTTACATACACATAGGATGGAGTCATTAAAACTCCTTTTTCAACCACAAATTTCTTATTAACAAACCATAGTTTTGGCAAGTCGGTTAGGACATCTTCTTTGTGCATGACACAAGTAATTTTACCAACAATTGTTTACAGACAGATTATTTCACTTATAATTCACTGTATCACAATTCCAGTGGATCAGAAGTTAACATACACTAAGTTGACTGTGCCTTTAAACAGCTTGGCACAATGACACCAAGCATACATCCAAAGTTGTGGCAAAATAGCTTAAGGACAATAAAGTCAAGGTATTGGAGTGTCCATCACAAATTCCTGACCTCCATCCTATAGAACATTTGTGGGCAGAACTGAAAAAGTGTGTGCAAGCAAGGAGGCCAACAAACCTGACTCAGTTACACCAGCTGTCAGGAGGAATGAGACAAAAATTCCCCCAACTTATTGTGGGAAGCTTGTGGAAGGCTACCCGATATGATATACAATTTAAAGGCAATGACACCAAATACTAATTTATTGTATGTAAACTTCTGACCCACTGGGAATTTGATGAAATAAATAAAAGAATTGTGAAAAACTGAGTTTAAATGTATTTGTCGTGGCCAAACGTTTTGAGAATGAGACAAATATAAATTTTTCACAAAGTCTGCTGCCTCAGTATCTTTAGATATTTTTGTCAGATGTTACTATGGAATACTGAAGTATAATTACAAGCATTTCATAAGTGTCAAAGGCTTTTATTGACACTTACATGAAGTTGATGCAAAGAGTCAATATTTGCAGAAACTGTGCTCTCGGAGGATGTGTTCGTACCATTCTTTATTCATGGCTGTGTTCTTAGGCAAAACTGTGAGTGAGCCCACTCCCTTAGCTGAGAAGCAACCCCACACATGAATGGTCTCAGGATGCTTTACTGTTGGCATGACACAGGACTGATGGTAGCGCTCACCTTGTCTTTTCCAGACAAGCTTTTTTCTGGATGTCCCAAACAATCGGAAAGGGGATTCATCAGAGAAAATGACTTTACCCAGTCCAATCTCTGTACAGCAGTCCAATCTCTGTACCCTTTGCAAAATATCAGTCTGTCCCTGATGTTTTTCCTGGAGAGAAGTGGCTTCTTAGCTGCCCTTCTTGACACCAGGCCATCCTCCAAAAGTCTTCGCCTCACTGTGCGTGCAGATGCACTCACACTTGCCTGCTGCCATTCCTGCTCTGTACTGGTGGTGCCCCGATCCCGCAGCTGAATCAACTTTAGGAGACGGTCCTGGTGCTTGCTCTTGGGCGCCCTGAAGCCTTCTTCACAACAATTGAACCACTCTCCTTGAAGTTCTTGATGATCCGATAAATGGTTGATTTAGGTGCAATCTTACTGGCAGCAATATCCTTGCCTGTGAAGCCCTTTTTGTGCAAAGCAATGCAGGTAACCATGGTTGACAGAGGAAGAACAATGATTCCAAGCACCACCCTCCTTTTGAAGCTTCCAGTCTGTTATTCAAACTCAATCAGCATGACAGAGTGATCTCCAGCCTTGTTCTCGTCAACACTCACACCTGTGTTAACGAGAGAATCGCTGACATGATGTCAGCTGGTCCTTTTGTGGCAGGGCAGTGGAAATGTTTTTGGGGGATTCAGTTCATTTGCATGGCAAAGGGAGACTTTGCAATTAATTGCAATTCATCTGATCACTGAAAAAACCTACACTCGATCCCTCCGATGTCAACAACTACAGACCAGTATCCCTTCTTTCTTTTCTCTCCAAAACGCTTGAACGTGCCGTTCTTGGCCAGCTCTCCCGCTATCTCTCTCAGAATGACCTTCTTGATCCAAATCAGTCAGGTTTCAAGACTAGTCATTCAACTGAGATTGCTCTTCTCTGTATCACGGAGGCGCTCCGCACTGCTAAAGCTAAATCTCTCTCCTCTGCTCTCATCCTTCTAGACCTATCGGCTGCCTTCGATACTGTGAACCATCAGATCCTCCTCTCCACCCTCTCCGAGTTGGGCATCTCCGGCGCGGCCCACGCTTGGATTGCGTCCTACCTGACAGGTCGCTCCTACCAGGTGGCGTGGCGAGAATCTGTCTCCTCACCACGCGCTCTCACCACTGGTGTCCCCCAGGGCTCTGTTCTAGGCCCTCACCTATTCTCGCTATACACCAAGTCACTTGGCTCTGTCATAACCTCACATGGTCTCTCCTATCATTGCTATGCAGACGACACACAATTAATGTTCTCCTTTCCCCCTTCTGATGACCAGGTGGCGAATCGCATCTCTGCATGTCTGGCAGACATATCAGTGTGGATGACGGATCACCACCTCAAGCTGAACCTCGGCAAGACGGAGCTGCTCTTCCTCCCGGGAAGGACTGCCCGTTCCATGATCTCGCCATCACGGTTGACAACTCCATTGTGTCCTCCTCCCAGAGCGCTAAGAACCTTGGCGTGATCCTGGACAACACCCTGTCGTTCTCAACTAACATCAAGGCGGTGGCCCGTTCCTGTAGGTTCATGCTCTACAACATCCGCAGAGTACGACCCTGCCTCACACAGGAAGCGGCGCAGGTCCTAATCCAGGCAATTGTCATCTCCCGTCTGGATTACTGCAACTCGCTGTTGGCTGGGCTCCCTGCCTGTGCCATTAAACCCCTACAACTCATCCAGAACGCCGCAGCCCGTCTGGTGTTCAACCTTCCCAAGTTCTCTCACGTCACCCCGCTCCTCCGCTCTCTCCACTGGCTTCCAGTTGAAGCTCGCATCCGCTACAAGACCATGGTGCTTGCCTACGGAGCTGTGAGGGGAACGGCACCTCAGTACCTCCAGGCTCTGATCAGGCCCTACACCCAAACAAGGGCACTGCGTTCATCCACCTCTGGCCTGCTCGCCTCCCTACCACTGAGGAAGTACAGTTCCCGCTCAGCCCAGTCAAAACTGTTCGCTGCTCTGGCTCCCCAATGGTGGAACAAACTCCCTCACGACGCCAGGACAGCGGAATCAATCACCACCTTCCGGAGACACCTGAAACCCCACCTCTTTAAGGAATACCTAGGATAGGATAAAGTAATCCTTCTCACCCCCCTTAAAAGATTTAGATGCACTATTGTAAAGTGGCTGTTCCACTGGATGTCATAAGGTGAATGCACCAATTTGTAAGTCGCTCTGGATAAGAGCGTCTGCTAAATTACTTAAATGTAAATGTAAATGTAAATGTATCTGATCACTCTTCATAACATTCTGGAGCATATGCAAATTGCCATCATACAAACTGAGGCAGCAGACTTTGTGACAATTAATATTTGTGTCATTCTCAAAACATTTGGCCGCGACTGTATATGTGTGTGTTCTATATGTAAATAAGTGTTAACTTATTGCACTATACAGTATCATTTAGCTCATAACTCCATAAATATAGCCATATTGTAAAGAAGTAGCAGGCATCTTCAAACACTGACTGAACCCACAGAAACCCCCTAAACCAGATACTGGACTCATGTTGTGCAATAACCAACAGTTCAAAGCCTTTACGATGTTCAACAGGGCCCTCCCTGGCCTGGCCTGGGTGATGGAGGAAAGCTACAGTGCATGGCCTCCTGGGAAAGTTCAGCCCTCCCTCCCTGTCCCTGCCATGGGGAAATGAATGAATGATATTTTAACATCTACGGTCCTGCCGGGCTGTACAGTAACAGCCAGCCATGCCGTGAGATGCAGAACAGATAAGGCAGTTGGCAGAGAGAGGAGCAACGAGCAGGGTGAAGTGAGCCTTGCTCTGGGCCTGTATTCAAAAGGCGTCTCACAGTCAGAGTGCTTATCTAGGATTAGGTCCCACCTGTCCATAGGATCTTAAGTTATTATCTAAAAGGCAAGGTAACTCATGTATTTGCGTGAATGAGAACAAGAGGAGGTGGGTAGATCTTCAATAGGCAAGACAGAGATGAGTACTACTTCTCATGTATCAGACTCTTCATGTATTTTAGGATTCATGAGGTGGAAGTGTAGTTGTTTAGTGTTGGTGTGAAGTGTGGGGTTAAACACAGCATCTTAAGCAGTTCGTCCACTAGGTTTGTGTGTTTTAGGACACTGAAGTGCAAGTGTAGGTGTGAGTTTGTTTGATACATAGCACCTTAAACAGTGTCAGAGAGTGACATCTGACTTTCCTGCTAAGACTCTCTTTGACATCAGAGCCTATCAAATAACCTGAGAATGTCACAGCAAGGAGGAGGGAGCAGGGGGGTATAGAGCGATGTGCTGTACATCATGAGAAATCGCAATGTAATAAAACCTGGAATACCAGCAGCTCAGTAGATACTAACCGGATCAAAGGGTCAGGGCTGTCGGGGGGGGTTCCTCTGAAGTAAGTTTCACTCCACTGAACCCAAACATGGCTCATGGAAATTCGCCAAATAAACATGTAAAGATATGGTAGGAACGTCATGCAGTAGGCATATGACTTCTGTACATCAATACCATCTGTATGCACTATAACCTGATTGTATTGTCTACACAATGTTGACGTTTTAATTTCTTTTGCCCTTTTGAAAAATCAACCAAACTTGGATCCTGAAACGTGATTGGCGGTCGGGGCTGTCGGTCACTCACAGTGGTGGGGAAGAAGCGGCTGAACTTAAACTTCTTGAGAGACATGGAGCAGGTGTAGGTCCCCAGGAAAAGGATGAATGACATCAGAGTGACGTCAGGGACGAAGCCACAGGCTGGACCAATCAGCTCGCCTCCGTACACCACACACTCCTTCTTGTCGAGAGACGCCCATGTGGCATTTACCGACTACGGGAGAGACAGGCACACACAGACAAAACCATTACCTCATTTGTCATAACTTCAGGTTCAAATGAATCAGTACATACAGAAGCTGCTAAAACCAGCCCAAAATGTTATTTCACAACATTAGTGAAATAAGCACCTTTACTATTGATTGAAATATTGATGTAATTTAAAATCAGGTAATGATAGTGTTCTCTATCAACAATGCGTCTGTATGGTTGATGGATAACACTGTCATAACCTAATTAACCCACACCAGCTCAGACACATTCCTGTCTGAGACACACTCAGAAATATAGATTTCCTTCAGACCTTCTTGTGACTGAAGAATATATGGCTGTCAGAGAAGAAATACTCCAGTGACTTCTGCTTACCAGATCAGCATTGTTTATCCAGGCAGAGGCGTCGATATAGAGACCCGTCATATTGCCTGGATGGAAACAAACAAACAGTGAGGTCTCCACAAAACCACTTTACCAGGCACTTGTCAAAACTATAATGTGCATTTTCCTCAAGCATATGCAGTGTTACCACAGATAGAACAAAGAGACAGATATTTCACTGGACATATAAATGTGAAGCATCCGCTTAGAGTTTCCACTCACTACCAAATATGGTAGTGAGAGGAAGCCTACTGGCTGGCAGTGGGAGAAGATGGAACGACATGGATTTTGGCCGACATTCTGCACATTTTCTCATCGATGAAACATTTGATCTCGATACAGTTTTCTGTTCCCAAAACTATAATCTGTTATGAACAGAGTGGACTAATGATATCTCTTAAGTGAACACAAACTTGGACCATGTGATTATCTCCAGTTTAAATATTGTGAAAAATTGTGTAATGTTTGCTTTCTGGACTGTTCCGAAAGCAATAGGAAGTGAGCTCACCGACTCAAAGTTAGAGCGATTTGAGAGCCCAAGAAACACAGGCAAAACCACAGATCCAGAAAGAGATTACATTTATATTGGCTAAACCCTCTTCGGTAGCTACACCCCTGTTGTCACCTGGACAGGCACACCTTAATCATTAGCACTTCCTTATTCGGTTTAAACTACAAAACTGCCAATGAGCTGCGAGCACAGTGCTGATAAGCGTACCGTCGTCCGGTGGGGGCATGCAGCGGCAGTCGTACATTGTGACATAGTTGGGGTCATAGTCAGCGTTGATGGGGTTGTAGTGGGCCAGCTTCAGCATCTTCTTGAAGGCATCGTAGATGAAGATGAAGGAGATGAGGGAAGAAAAGCCCTCCTCTGTGAAGCGTGTGAAGTACTTGACCAGGGAGCTGGCATCTGTGGCAACCAGCACCAGGCAGAAGAAGGCTGACCAAAGGCCGATCCACAGCCTGAACTCCAGGTAGTCAAAGTCATGGTCTCTGGAGGGGAAAGAGAGAGAGTGAAGGTACGACCATGGTTAGTTAGTCTAAGAGCAGGCCGATCCACAGCCTGAACTCCAGGTAGTTAAAGTCATGGTCTCTGGAGGGGAAAGAGAGAGAGTGAAGGTACGACCATAGTTAGTTAGTCTAAGAGCAGGCCGATCCACAGACTGAACTCCAGGTAGTTAAAGTCATGGTCTCTGGAGGGGAAAGAGAGAGAGTGAAGGTACGACCATGGTTAGTTAGTCTAAGAGCAGGCCGATCCACAGCCTGAACTCCAGGCAGTTAAAGACATGGTCTCTGTAGAGGGAGAGGTCGGAGAGATGGTAGAACCATAGTTTTATATTAATGGATTAACCTTTATTGAAACCGGAAGTCGCTTCTAAGGCACTTGGAAGTTTCTATCCATAAATCAATGTTTTCACAGCATGTATGCGTGTATCAGAGTACCAAAAGAAAGACTGATGGAGGCTGTAAATCCAGCTCACAAAGTAATAGAGTGTATGGCGGCATAGGGTCAGACCCGACCCGAGGAAACATGGCCCCCTCGGCTCATCGTTGATAGTTTCCATTCACGGTGTGACATTCAATGAATGTAAATGATTGATAATGGAACATAGCTAAGCCAGTGTTGTCTGTAATGTAATGCTAGAAGAGGGTCTACTCTCTGGGATGGCAAGAGAAGGTAAGGAGGAAGAGAAAGAAGAGAGAGAAGAAAGAGGAGAAGAGAATTCTGCTCTGGTCCGTGTGGGAGCAGGTCTGGACCGGTGATCCCATTCAGGTGAGGAAGTAGGAAGTAGGAAGTAGCGAGCAGGATGCATGGGAAATTGAGGGACAATCAGCCTGGCAAAGGAACTGAGGGCAGTTTGTTTGTTACTGTGAATACATTTACATTTAAGTCATTTAGCAGACGCTCTTATCCAGAGCGACTTACAAATTACATTTTTTGTTCAAGATACAAATACTTGACAGTGGCTAACGTCTGACTGCAGAAGAAATTCATATTGTTTATGTCTATCAGGAGTATTATTATACTGAACAAAAATATAAACGCAACATGTAAAGTGTTGGTCCCATGTTTCATGAGCTGAAATAACTGACCACAGAAATTGTCAATACGCACAAAAAGTATATTTCTCTCAAATTGTGCACAAGTTTACATCCCTGTTCGTGCGCATTTATCCTTTGCCAAGATAATCCATCCACCTGACAGGTGTGTCATATAAAGAATATCATATCAAGAAACTGATTAAAAAGCATTATCATATGATCATTACACAGGTACACCTTGTGCTGGGGACAATAAAAGGCCACTCTTAAATGTGCAGTTTTGTCACACAACACAATGCCACAGATGTCTCTAGTTTTGAGGGAGTGTGCAATTGGCATGCTGACTGCAGGAACTTCCATCAGAGCTGTTGCCCAATAATGTAATGTTCATTTCTCGACCATAAGCCGCCTCCAACATCGTTTTAGAGAAGTTGGCAGTAGGTCCAACCAGCCTCACAACCACAGAGCCCGTGTAACCACGACAGCCCGAGACCTCCTCATCCGGCTTCTTCCCCTGTGGGATCGTCTGAGACCAGCCACCCGGAGAGCTGATGAAACTAAGGAATATTTCTGTCTGTAATAAACCCTTTTGTGGGGGACTACAGTAACTACAGTAATTCTGATTGGCTGGGCCTGGCTTCCCAGTGGGTGGGCCTGGCTCCCAAGTGACTGCGCCCCTGCCCAGTCATGTGAAATCCATAAATTAGGTCTTAATGAATTCATTTCAATTGACTGATATCCTTATATGAACTGTATCTCAGTAAAATCGTTGAAATTGTTGCATGTTGCTTTTATATTTTTGTTTAACTAGATTTTTTATTAAAGGAAGCAGGAAGCCGGAGGTTGTCAATAGAAAATCAAGGTTCTACGCTGCCCAAAAAGAACACTATACACTTGTGGTTGGGGTTAGGATATGTGGTGGGCACCATGGTACCCTTGAGCCAGTTCCACATACTGTACCACTGGTAATCTCACAACAACAGTCCAACTCTGAAAACAAACAAAACATCTCTAGGACCATTATAGCTGCTAATTTGTTTTACTTCTATTGAATTCTCTCACAGACACATACACTGAGATTCCAAAACATTAAGGACATCTCCTCTTTCCGTGACAGACTGACCAGATGAATCCAGGCGAAAGCTATGATCCCTTATTGATGTCACATGTTAAATCCACTTCAATCAGTGTAGATGAAGGGGAGGAGACAGGCTAAAGAAGGATTTTTAAGCCTTGAGGCAATTGAGACATGGATTGTGCATGTGTGCTATTCAGAGGGTGAATGGGCAAGACAAAAAAATTTAAATGCCTTTGAACACGGTATATATAGTACAGTAGGTGCCTGGCGCACAGGTTTGTGTCAAGAACTGCAACTCAGCCGAGGTTTTCACACTGAACTGTTTCCGGTGTGTATCAAGAATGGTCGGAGAGAGAGAGAGACGGAGAGGTGAACAGACAGACGGAGAGGCGGCCAGACAGACGGAGAGGCGGACAGAGATGGAGAGGCAGAGTGACAGAGCAAGAGAGAGAGAGGGGCGGACAGACAGACAGAGACAGACAGAGACAGACAGACAGAGAGAGACAGACAGACAGACAGAGAGAGACAGACAAAGAGACGGAGAGAGACAGACAGACAGAAAGACAGAGACAGACAGACAGACAGACAGACAGACAGACTGAGAGAGACAGACAGACAGACGGAGAGAGACAGACAGACGGAGAGAGACAGACAGACGGTAGGAGACAGACAGACGGAGAGAGAGAGAGAGACAGACAGAGAGAGACAGACAGACGGAGAGAGACAGACGGACGGAGAGAGACAGACAGATGGGCGGACAGACAGAGAGAGACACAGACAGAGAGAGACAGATGGAGAGAGACAGACAGACGGAGAGAGAGACAGACGGAGAGAGAGACAGACGGAGAGAGACAGACAGACGGAGAGAGACAGACAAACAGGCAGAGAGAGACAGACAGACGGAGAGAGACAGACAGATGGAGAGAGACAACCCATATTTATGTTTATTTATTTTCCCTTTTTTTTACTTCGTTATAACACTATACATAGCCATAATATCACATTTGAAATGTTTCTACTCCTTTGAAACTTTTGAGAGTGAAATATTTACTGTTCATTTTTTATTGTTTATTTCACTTTTGTTAATTATCCAATTCACTTGCTTTGGAAATCTAAACATGTGTTTCCCATGCCAATAAAGCCATTTGAATTTAATTGAGTGAGCGAGTGAGAGAGCTGGAGAGAGAGAGAGATGAAGTATCAATATCTGTGGTGCTCAAAATGCAGGTGTAAGAGAGCTCACTTGCTGAAGTTGAAGAGGAGCCTTTCAAACACCAGTACAGGACCTGTGCTGCTGAGAATGGTGAGAGGCTGGCCACCCAGCAGACAGAATATGGCCCCCGTCAGTGCCGTGCCCAGGAAACTCTCCAACACACCCTGAAAGAGGAGAAGGACACAGATAGGCTGGTGAGTCAAAGAAACAGCATACAGATAGAGACACGCAGATGGATATGTTTGTCCCAAATCCATTGAAAGTGTTAGTGAGTGTCCTGGTGGGGTTAAAGGTCAAGGACACAGTAAACAGTGATGGTCACATTCCAACCCACTGTTGTATATGTTTAAACCAAATGGGACTGGACAGAGAGCGTTTGGTGGAGGACTGGCGGCAAGGTCTGGTTCCAAACTACTGTTCTGGTACCCTACCCTCACAAATAAAACGAAGCACATGGTAACATTTTTATCATCTAAAGAAATCCATTTAGTTTCTGTGTATGTATGGGAACTGGGAATTGTCAAGTGTGCAATTGAAGCTAACTACATCATGATATCAATCTGCTGATTCAGTGAGATCTCTATTTCCCCCCTCACACAGCTCCAGACACACAGAGAGCTGTTATACTGCCCCATCAGGACAGACAGCCCTGTTCAAGTTCACATTGTGACATCATGTGTTTTTACTAGGTGTCATTTACACAGCATATCCAGGCCTGGGTGGGAGACAGTGGACAGCTGGGATGCAGCATCAGAGCTGCGCTACCTGGAACACTGTGCTCCTGTGGCTTGAACAGTTAAGGCTTCTGGGAAAGGTCAGAGGTCAGTCGAGGGATTCCCTTCCCCTTCTCTCATGCAATTGGGAAGACGGGGGAGAGTGAGACGGGGCAGTGACAAGGCTATCTGAGTAATCTGGATCGGTGGTTATTTCCAGAGCAGCCAAATCCCCTGAGGCCAGCCCTCCCTGCGCTTGCCTTCCTTGACCAACACATCCGGGGGAGGCTGTGCTTGTTTTTAGGTTCAGGAGTTCTCTGTAATCATGTCACCTGGTCAGATCACATAGCAATAAAACAATATCTTCGCTGTCTGACAAAAACCTCTTATCTCCCAAACATAAACTTTTTAGGAAATTTTAAAAAATGGCCATATTTTACAATTAACAACCAACCAAACTTCAGAAGCTAATTTGAATACATGTCAGAAAGTATCCAAGTGCACACTATGTTATAAGGGTGGAGAATCGGGACACAGTCAGGTCTTTGCCCTTACTTACATTCACTTATACTGTTTTGCTCCTTTCAAATACTTCTGTCTTCAAGAAGAGAGAACAGAAAGAAACTCACCTGCATGTTTTCCGTAGCATCTCCTAGCAACCCTCCGAAGGTGATGGCGTTGGTCACGGTGCCCAGGTAGATAAACAGGATGGCGGAAAGCGACTGGATGTGTATGGCGTCGTAGAAATCACTGGCGAAGAACGGCAGCTTTCGCTTGATGTCCAGGATGAGGCCACCACAAAACCTTAACAATGAAAATGTGACAGTTACATTTATGCCACAAAGTCTTTATTTATGGTAAAATGATCTTAAGATGTAGCCTTGTAAAGCAGACGGATCCCTACGATCCCCATGCTGTTTTGGTGAGCGTAGCTATTTGTCTGATTTACGAGACTACTAAAGATGCTGTTTCATCACAAATCAGTGTCTGCACAAAGCATAACTAAAAGGCAACAGTAAACAGTGGCTTGCTTTGGCCACACACCTGAGGTGTTATTTTCTGAAATTCTTTCACCCTGAAGAAGGCACAGTGATGCCGAACCGTTGGTGGTTTACCCAATAACTTGCTGGGCACCTGTATATAGCGTGCGATAGCCTACAGTTTACTCGTTGTTAGTCAGCACCTCTAATAACTATTTTGGGTGTGAGCCAGCTCATGCTTTTCACTGGAATTCTTTTGTAACATGCGTAGTGTTACAGTGTTATAGCAAATCATTTTAACACTGTATTCCAATATCAGTGAGAGTTGAGGCCCTGCTGAGTAACATTTTGTCACTGTACTACATGTTGGTATCACAGGAGGTTGGTGGCACCTTAATTGTGGAGGTTGGGCTTGTGGTAATGGCTGGAGTGAAATGAGTAGAATGGTATCAAACACATGGTTTCCATGTGTTAGATGTCATTCCATTTACTCAGTGGGGACCCATCAAGTTTTGAGCCCCACATTTTAGCGACAAGAAATAAATAAAAAATAGATATGTATTTTTTTGGGGGGGGGTTTGCCTGTTTTGCGTGTTATTTTGGCATTAATACGTGTCACATATCAGTTTGCTTTCTGTGGTGGTGGAGCAGGCCAGCAGAAAATAGGAGCATTGCACTGTGATTGGCTCAGCATTGCACAGTGATTGGCTCAGTGATCTGTCACTCATGGGGACACTACATCACCCGCCTTTAGTAAGGGTAGACATCAAGAATGTGAGCCCTTTGGGTCCTGCCATAGACTTAGATTAGAAGTGCCCTTTCAAGAAAGCTCAAGATCATTGGCCACAGATAAAATCTATAGTAGCTTTGATTCGACTGGACTTACTTTCAAAATCTTAGCTAGCAGTCATTATCATGAATCAAGTCAACAATCTACAGGTAAATCCTTTTAAATCCTTGTCATATGAACAGAAATAAAGAAGAGAAATTATAGATAAAACGTATCGGTGCTCATCGGCCATAAACATCACACAACAAGTTGGAAATTGCAAATTCAACAATGAGTTGTTTGGAAGGAATCGGTGACAGTAGCTAACCTGGGAAGTACTCAGACTGAGAAAATACACTTTGAACGGTCATCCAACACGAAACCTTTCTCTTTCTCTGATGACAACATTTTCCAACGGAGGACCGCCGCGCACAACAAGGGGAGTCCAAAACGACAGGGAGATATGTATTGATATGTTTGTGGTTGTACCGTGGATGGAGATCTTTGTGGGCTATACTGCCTTGTCTCAGGATGGTAAGTTGGTGGTTGAAGATATCCCTCTAGTGGTGTGGGGGCTGTGCTGGCAAAGTGGGTGGGGTTATATCCTTCCTGTTTGGCCCTGTCCAGGGAGGGTAGTCCTCGGATGGGGCCACAGTGTCCTGACCCCTCCTGTCTCAGCCTCCAGTATTTATGCTGCAGTAGTTTGTGTCAGGGAGGGGGGCTAGGGTCAGGGAGATATGTTTGTTATATCTCAGGGAGATATGAATACTTCTCCTGTCCTATTCGAGTGTCCTGTGTGTAGAATCTATAGTGATAAGCGTTCTCTAATTCTGCCTCCTTCTCTCTTTCTTTCTCTCTCTCAGGGAGGAGGACCTGAGCCCTAGGACCATGCCCCAGGACTACCTGACATGATGACTCCTTGCTGTCCCCAGTCCACCTGGCCATGCTGCTGCTCCAGTTTCATACTGGCCTGGGCCCTAGGACCATGTCCCAGGACTACCTGACATGAGGACTCCTTGCTGTCCCCAGTCCACCTGGCCATGCTCCTGCTCCAGTTTCAACTGTTCTGCCTTACTATTATTCAACCATGCTAGTCATTTATGAACATTTGAACATCTTGGCCACGTTCTGTTATAATCTCCACCCGGCACAGCCAAAAGAGGACTGGCCACCCCACATATGCTCTCTCTAATTCTCTCTTTCTTCTCTCTCTCTCGGAGGACCTGAGCCCTAGGACAGTGCCCCAGGACTACCTGACATGATGGCTCCTTGCTGTCCCCATTCCACCTGACTGCTGCTGCTCCAGTTTCAACTGTTCTGCCTTATTATTATATCGACCATGCTGGTCATTTATGAACATTTGAACATCTTGGTCATGTTCTGTTATAATCTACCCGGCACAGCCAGAAGAGGACTAATACTGAGTGTATGTTGTGTAGTAATATGCCCCACATAGCCCGGTTCCTCTCTAGGTTTCTTCCTAGGTTTTGGCCTTTCTAGGGAGTTTTTCCTAGCCACCGTGCTTTTACACCTGCATTGTTTGCTGGGGTTTTAGGTTGGGTTTCTGTACAGCACTTTGAGATATCAGCTGATGTACGAAGGGCTATATAAATAAATTTGATTTGATTTGAATTTGATTATATGCCGCTGCATAAATGATGTAATATGCCAGGGAGATATGTATACTGTAGATAAGTAATACAAAGTGTATGTTGTGTAGTAATATGCCAGGGAGATATGTATACTGTAGATAAGTAATACTGAGTGTATGTTGTGTAGTAATATGCCAGGGAGATATGTATACTGTAGATAAGTAATACAAAGTGTATGTTGTGTAGTAATATGCCAGGGAGATATGTATACTGTAGATAAGTAATACAAAGTGTATGTTGTGTAGTAATATGCCAGGGAGATATGTATACTGTAGATAAGTGATACAAAGTGTATGTTGTGTAGTAATATGCCAGGGAGATATGTATACTGTAGATATGTATACAAAGTGTATGTTGTGTAGATGCCAGGGAGATATGTATACTGTAGATAAGTAATACAAAGTGTATGTTGTGTAGTAATATGCCAGGGAGATATGTATACAGGGAGATATGAATACTGTAGAGTAATACTGTAGATAAGTAGTAAAGTGTATGTTGTGTAGTAATATGCCAGGGAGATATGTATACTGTAGATAAGTAATACAAAGTGTATGTTGTGTAGTAATATGCCAGGGAGATATGTATACTGTAGATAAGTAATACAAAGTGTATGTTGTGTAGTAATATGCCAGGGAGATATGTATACTGTAGATAAGTAATACAAAGTGTATGTTGTGTAGTAATATGCCAGGGAGATATGTATACTGTAGATAAGTAATACAAAGTGTATGTTGTGTAGTAATATGCCAGGGAGATATGAATACTGTAGATAAGTCATACAAAGTGTATGTTGTGTAGTAATATGCCAGGGAGATATACTGTAGATAATACAAAGTGTATGTTGTGTAGTAATATGCCAAGAATACTGTAGATAATACATAAGTGTATGTATGTTGTGTAGTAATATGCCAGGGAGATATGATATAGATAATACAAAGTGTATGTTGTAGATAAGGGAGATATGTATACTGTAGATAAGTAATACAAAGTGTATGTTGTGTAGTAATATGCCAGGGAGATATGAATACTGTAGATAAGTAATACTGAGTGTATGTTGTGTAGTAATATGCCAGGGAGATATGTATACTGTAGATAAGTAATACTGAGTGTATGTTGTGTAGTAATATGCCAGGGAGATATGTATACTGTAGATAAGTGATACAAAGTGTATGTTGTGTAATAATATGCCAGGGGGGTATGTATACTGTAGCAAAAAAAGTAATACAAAGTGTATGTTGTGTAGGAAGTTGTTAGTAGCCCATGTGCCTCACCCTAATAATCTATTTTCTCCTCTTATTTTCGCCTAACGTCACTGTTCTGACTTGGTGGTGCTGCACATATAACCTGTTTTTCAGAAATATCATCATCTAATATTGTAAGAGGTTTCATTGTCTGCTTATTTTCACCCTTTATTTATCCTACGGCTCTGACTTGGTGTACAGGGAAAATACTGTAAGAGCAGCCCATGTTCTGCATTCTGTCGCTGTACATTTCAAAAATGCTGAACTCATAGTTATTTTGACTACATCCGTCGTCGCTCGCTCATTAATGTCTTAATCAAAATTACAGATTGCCTCTTATCCGCTCATTGTTCCCTTTATTCCATAGTTTGTACATCTCAATTGTCAGTAGAAACCGCATTTGTTTAAGCAAATCAGCCGTGTTTTTAAAAAAGGCAGTAAATGAGGCTGAATGAACTGTTTCACTGACAAGGCTCCGCTGATAGCCAGGTGTAGTGATGGTAAAGATTCACTCCATGGTGCTGTAAAGAAAGCTCTGCTGTTGGGAAAGTTTTATGTAGGCCCTAACAGTTTGTGGGCACAGTTTGTCACTGTTAAAGTGCAATTCATGTATGGTTTAATGCTGTGTAGTGACTTTGCTGGCAATTTTTTTTGCCCCACCAAGATTTACATGCTAAAAACCCCACTGCATTTACTCCATTATTATGAGCCATCCTCCCCTCAGCAGCCTCCTGGTTGGTATTGGCAACAGTTGAAGACTGCTCTGTTATTCAATACTATGCCATACGCTAGGCTAGTGGTAATGAGCAGTCTTTACTTTCCAGTGTTCATGAGCTCTTCTCCAACATGTCCATGTCCCCCTCCTCCTCCTTGACCCCCGTCATGTCCCGGCGTGTCCCCGTTCATCTGGGGGCCATCCCCTCCGCCTCCAGCATTATACTGGTTCTTCCTATACAGTCACAAACAGCAGGTTAGCCTACAGACGTCACTCTCCAACACAGTGTTGAAGGTTCATCACGAGCACCCAATATTGACATAACTTTCAAAACTGTCCAAGGAAATATGCACAATTTAATTAATTTTCTGGAACTAGGACAATTTACAGAATTATACAACTGTACTAGGACTAGAGGTGTGGGTGGCAGAGCTGTACCTCTTATCTGAGGAGGGCAGGGATTTGGGGGGTTCTATCCTGATGTCAGGGTCCCACTCCCCAGGAGGTAGGACGATAACCTCATCAAGGAACTCCTCAATGCCTGCCAGCAGGTCCTGTCTGTCCTTGGCCTTGTAGGCAATGTCATGGAACACCTGACCCCACACAACCGATCAGAAACCAAGGTAACATCAACACCAGCACACAACCAATCATAAACAATGTTAACATTAACAACAGCTATGTTACTTCCTTCCCCACATAACTAATCAAACCCACCGCAGGTCCTGTCTGTCCTTGTCATGGAACACCATACCACAACACAACCAATCAGAAACCATGTTAACATCAACACCAGCCAACAACCAATCATTTTTCACACTTGTTTCTTCCTCATATTGTGAATAATTGGATCCCAATCATTATAATTATCCCCAATCATAATCACTTCCAGATGGTGTGTTTATAATCACCATCTATATAAGCCATATGCCATTATATCTTATTGCCCCAGAGTATCTCCCTGTCAATCTCAGACACAGAGCGTTGGGCCACCCAGGCCAGGGAAGATCCCTCACAGCCACCTGAGGGTTTTGTTGAACTATAACTTAAGGTAATCCCGGGGGGGGTCCCTGTCTAATTCCAACAGTGTGGATAGAAGCAGGGTGTGTGGCTGGGACCTGTGGGAACGTGAGTCAGGTGCAGTATGGTTAACTGGAGGGGTACAGTCTCAGTCTGCTTGAAAATCAGAGACAAGGTTTGAATATTGCTGTCCATCAATGATTCCCGACCAAATGTACTTATCTTGAGCAATTTTTACAAAAACAATGGATATATGTTGCCCTAAGAATTGTGCAGATTTGTCAGAATCTTATTCAAAATGATTTACAGCTGTAATTACTGTCAAAGGTACTTCCACCAAGTATCAACTCAGGGGTGTGAGCACATACTCAATCAATTTTATTATAGAAACTGTTCTATACTTTTTCTTTCACTTTGAAAATGTCGAGCAGGTTCAAAATCAAATGATATTGTAGTTGTCACATGTGCCGAATACAAATGGTGGACTTTACAGTGAAATGCTTACTTACGAGCCCTTTCCCAACAATGCAGTTGAAATGTTTTAAAAAATTAACAAAATAACCATTTGAAATAGTAACACAAAATAACAATAACGAGGCTATATACAAGGAGTACCGGTACAG